>NW_016157962.1:171237-178080 GCF_001687245.7 Rhagoletis zephyria
GACTGAGAAATATTATTTTCTACTTTTTAGTCCATTTATAAAAGCGTTGTATATTAAAAAGTTTTTTTTATATTATTTATTTTCTCATAAGTTTCGAAGCGTGCTGTTTGGTCTGTGTCTGTTATGATGGCAGAAGAATGTTTTCGGGGTGAAATAATGCGCATTGTAATCCACAACTGGATGAATAATTTTTTGAATATCTTCTGCCAGCTTTCGTATCCACAAATGTATGTCGCTTCGTAGGGGATGCTGTTTTCACAGCACATTTTTTAAATTTCAGTTGCCACACTTCCTGAATAGTATGTATGTTTTTTGCCATCACACTTTTTGAAAAATAATTTTTTTTAATGAATTCGTACTGTCGCTATCAGGCGCGTTCTACAATTCACTTCCAAAGCAAATATAACCAACTTCACTTTGAATCCGAGATTCGGTGCCAGCGTTGCCACAGGCAAATTTTTTTCCTACCAAAATTTCCTACCATAACCAACCAAAACCTACCAAACATTTTTTTGAGTTTTAATATTTGTTTTCAATGTAAAATTTTTTAAAAACATAGTTAACATAAACTAGTAAAACTAAAACACGACTAGATTAATAAAAACAAATTAACTGCGTATAACGATTCATTTTACTGTACAGACTTATCCATATGTACATATGTCTCTTTACACATACATACATATCGTCACTAGAAACGAATAGAGACGCGAGCTCAAAAGTTGATAGCGAAAAAAGAGGCGTAAAAAAATTCGGCGAAGTAAAACTCTTGACATAGGTGACGGCAAATAAAGCCGCGTTAACCTCTTTGACAAAGAAAGACCCATAAACTTATGTCCGCGGTCAACTATATTTTCGAGTGNACGAATAGAGACGCGAGCTCAAAAGTTGATAGCGAAAAAAGAGGCGTAAAAAAATTCGGCGAAGTAAAACTCTTGACATAGGTGACGGCAAATAAAGCCGCGTTAACCTCTTTGACAAAGAAAGACCCATAAACTTATGTCCGCGGTCAACTATATTTTCGAGTGCAACAGTATTCCCCAGAACTCCCCAAAGAGCTTTTCCGAGCTCTTTATTCGTGTCTAGTGACGATATTATTATTATTACGTCGAATATACCCGTGCTGCGACCTAAGAAGATATATTGTGCTAAATCAAAATTTTAATCACTCCAACCTTAGGCTATTTAAAAAACTCAGCACTTTGGACGAGGCCTTGTTCCAAATTTTATATGGAGAAAGCAATCGTTCACCAAGGTGTATCAATCTACGATTGATGCTTCGTGGACAGGCACATAGAATATACTCTGGGGTTTCTTTCACCAGCCGACAAACCCTACAGTCCGTCTCTACAGAAAACCCCATTTAATTAAAACCGTACGTTAACTTGCAGTGTGCTGTCAGGTTGCCAGTAAGAGTTCTAAGTTCAAGGTGTCTTTCGGAGTTCCTGCTGGAAAGAGTTATGCATACCTTTGATTGCCTTATTCCCTTTGACTTCCGCCAGTAGGCAGCAATTTGAGATTATTCTCAGCTAGCTCCTAAGTAGGTCTACAGTGTATCCTTTAGATGTACCATAGAAAGGCTAGGGACCATGCAAACGCATTTGGGCTTCACGCTTTGCGAGACAGTCAACCCTTTCGTTGCCTTCAAACCCTTCATGCGTGACGCTATTGTGGGCTCGCAGGTGGTTCAAGAGTTTACAAGCCTTGATGCCGTTTTAAAAGACTCCAAGGCCTTTATCGCTGCCTGAATGTCCGACATAATATTTTTTCTGGCCTTATTTGCGATGATGACATTCGTGAACACAGACTTCGATTGGGAAGACTTCCGCCTGAAATATGGTGGAGTACGAGCCCATCGGCAGACTTTTCTGGAATCTTGGCCCAAGTACGCCATAAATTATATCGCTATCTAAAGGTGAAAAGGTGCCAAATTCATTTTTTTTTTCAAAGTTTAGTTCTTGATGCAGAATTCCAGGTAATACGAAACTACATCGATTTTTCGTCTCTCCTGAAAAATTTCTAAAAATGGACTTGGCACCTTTTTACCCTTAGGTCACGATATATGGATGTCCGTATTGCATATTGGCAATAATAAAGTATACGTTTGTACTTAGGAATCAGGTATATTTACATGTTTGTGGCCGCCATTATACGAACGCACCGGTGAAATATTTGTGTAAAAAAGGTTGCTAAAATATCTGGAGATACGTACATATTTTCTATTTTTCGCAAATAACTATTACTCATTGTCCCGAAACCTACCAAAATCCAATCAAGCCTACCAACCTACCAAATGGAAAAAAACCTACCAGTTTTGGTAGGAAAAGCCCATGTTTGGCAACACTGTTCGGAACCTACCAAATGGAAAAAAACCTACCAGTTTTGGTAGGAAAAGCCCATGTTTGGCAACACTGTTCGGTGCTCTGTGATTTTCACTTTCCGAGCTTCATTTCCACAATTTTTCCCAAAATTAATTCCGAGTGAATTCTAGTGTTGTGATAAACGAATCCGCGAAAAAAATGTTCGGATATCATTCTAGGGATGCAAAAAAAACATCGATGCATCGGAAATATCGATGGAGTTAACAGAACAAAAACAAAAATTACAATAACAAATTATACGCACACTGACAATCAGAACAAAACAAAATTGCAGCAAATACATCATTTAGACAAAATGTACAAAGTCGTCGTGAAATCATCGGATCCGATAAACCACCTTGTATAGATTCGCCTTGCACTGTACATACTAAAATTATTTTGTATGCTTTCAAACTCTTCGCTCCAGTAACTATTCTAAATGTGGATTTTTCACTTTTTATGTACTATTAGAATATACATTCTATTAATATTGCCCAAAATATTATTGCATTAATAAATTGCTACTTTATTAGTAGAAATACTTGGTGCCAAAATACCATCTACAATATAAAATTAATTGATATGTTATTGACACTCTAAAACCATTTGGAAATTTGGACAGATTTCAAACAGCAATTGTTTCACATAGCTTATCAACATAGAGAAATAATGTAAAGTGTGCAGCCAGTTTGATGTGCTCTTATTTCAAAGCAAAACTGAGTTTCTGGCATTAATCCTTGATTTTGTTTCATAACTCTGCCTGATTCCGGCTTAGATCCTCATCCTGATGGACTGAAAACATCAGTAATGCAACGTTGTGTGTACTTTTGCACAAGCAATGTGAATTTATTGACATGTTAATTTTTTTTATTTTTTACTCAAATCAAAAAACTTCATAATTTCTCTCTCAAAAGGGTTATCATGAAAGTGAAATGAAGGAACAAATTATGGTAATAAATTGCCAAATAAGTGTACCGAAAAATAATATCATTGCTAGCTGGGACACTTTATATTATTTTGCTATGCTTATAAATATTTAACAATTGTCGCCACTTCCATACCTTCCGAAAATTTCGAAGCCTTCTCGAAAGAAAAGAAAAAACTGGGATTTGTGTAACTGTTTAAATCAATTAATACATTCCACTGTGAATTATTACATAAACACTGATCGAAGTTACGATTGTTTCATTTACTTGTATTTTTGACTTGCATCCCTATTTTTGACTTGCATCCCTATTCGGTGCCAAGCGTTCATTGTTGCAACATACTTTTAACATGCGTTCTGCCAAACCAACGCCAACGCCAAAGTCAACGCGAAAGTTCTATGCGGACCGGCCTTTAAACACATTTTTATTGACTAAATAGTCACTTACAATGAAATTTGTCAGCTACAGATGTGAAGGGATTGACAGTCATAATTTACATATGTGTTGATCCTACGAGTACCCTTTTTAACTGAGAATTTTTCGAATCAGTTAAAGAAAACTCAACTTAAAAGGTGGTACAAAATATTGCAAAGAAGTACAACGGCCCAAAAAGAAGTACTGTACTTCCGAAAGAAATACGGTTGGTCACATTAGCTATGACTGCAGAAATACATAGTAGTTGAGAGGGAGTGTGGTTTTTATATTATAAGTAAGCCATCGAGCCTTATTCGATCTAATAGTTGTGAGATATCTGGAAAGGCAGTTGTGTAGTAATGCTTTTCTCAAATGCTGCACATATTTTCTCAACAAGTCTGTATTTCTAAATCCAAGTTGATGATGGGTATGAGCCAGGGATAGAATTCCAAAACTTCAAAATGTGCTAAATGGACTGCAAAAGTAGTGCCAAAAAGGAGATGAAAGTGCCACAAAATTGAAATTAATTTCTTTTTAAGGCTTTTAAGAACCACATATGTATTTTTAGAAATAGTGTTTTTAATGTATTCCATTGAATTATTAGAGTAAAATCATAGTAAAATAACACAATATTGCAATTACGAAGGGGAAAACACTGAAATATAGCTATTCGGACCTGTTTACACATATACATACCTATGTGCGAAATGACAGCAGTGCGACGTTTTGACCAGTTTTGACTATTCTTCTTTACATTGAATAATTTTTATTAATTGTATATTATGGCCCTTATTTTAACTTTTAAGTGATTTTAATTTCCACTTTTCGAATCTATGAGTAATGGGCAGCATTAGTATATGATTGTTTGTTATATACTGGCTAAATTTCTATAAATTATGATCCAAAACTAAATGAATTGCGCCAAACGTTCCCTTGTGAATGAAAGTGCCAAAAATGGCACTATTGTGCCTACTTTTTCTATAATTGGGTATAGCCTTTTTTGGCGTTGTTGTTGTGATTTTTGTAGGGCTTGTTGTTGCTGCTGCACCTGCTGTTGCCCTGTTTAGGGGGCTGCTTAGTATAGGCATTTTCCAAGAGTTGCTGGTTTTCGGGATATTTTCTATTAGCCTTTACTGATTTAGCTTTATTTTGTGCTTTGGCAACTCTGTCGTTGTTATTGTAGCAAGTTGCAACTTTTTCCGGAGTTCTACGAGCGCCAATATGTGATGTGTTGTAGAAAGTTCCCTCTATATCGAAATCGCAGTTCACACCCAAAGGAACTGTGGATTTCGGTTGTCAGTTGATAGAGGGCTGTGTCCGTGGACCTTGCTGCTCTATTTGCATATTGATAGGAATTCAGAGGTGGTACCCTATGAATGTTCGAGAATTTTGAATCCGCAAATAAAAAAAAAATTAAAATAAAATAAGAACAAGTAAGAAAGTCTAAGTCGGGCGGAGCCGAACATTAAATACCTGGCGCAAGTATTAAATATATGTTTTTCACCTTTCCGAAAACTACCGCGGTAAGCAGGGGGGTTTTACCCCTATTTTAAACATCTTCGATAGAACGTTCAGTTAGATATAATGAGATAAACTTATATAGTCATATGTGGGCGGTATCACGCCCATTTTCCAAAATTCCAAATAATGTAGGGATGTCGGAAAAACATCGATGCATCGAAAATATCGATGTTTTGCCTCGATGCATCAAAAATTTTCCACTCGATGTATCGATGCATTCATGTTTTTGAAAACTGACATCTCGCGGTACATTGAACCGTCATTCCAGTTATTCAATTGTTAAAGAAAGAGAAGTGACTTTGACCAAAAAATTTAAATGGCTGCAAGAAGTTCCGTTCAAAACTTAACTAGCTCAGTTGCAGTAATTTATTCCAAATTTTCTACAATTTTGCTAATAACATATTTTGCTCTTAAACATTATCTGAAAAATCCTATGCAAATCTATGCATCGATGTATGCCCTTCGATGCATCGAAAAATATCGATGTACATTTTGATGCATCGACTCAAAGAAAAAAAAAGCGTATGTAACACCGTACACATGATAGAAATGAAACTACTTAAAAAAGGTGTGAGTACCAGGTACCTACTCACGAAACTGGATGTGTATGTTTACGGTTCGGCAAACCATTAGGCGATTGAGTTACATACATAGGTTTGGTTAGAAATCAAACAATAATTTCATTTCATCTTATTAATTTTCTGATATACATATAATTTATTTATTCATTTTCCGGCAACACAACCTTATATGAATTCGCGCTTCTAGCATCCATAGAACCGGGTTGTAAGGGAAGTAATTGTATGTTTAACAAATAAATGAAAATGTTTATAATGCAGTCAATAGATCCTTACGAATTCGCCATTACGTACGAACTTTTGTTTGCAAAATGCATTTATTTAAGTTGAAAGAAGACAAATTCTTTTGTTCGGCATTTATTCTTACTCGCTTTCTATCTTCCAAGGCGAATTCATATATTCTTATCACGAATTCAAGAGTATAAAAACATAAAATTACCTTATAAATTAAAAGCATAAGTATCACATGTATGCGTAGTCCAATTCACGAAATCATTTCATCGATCTGGTAAAAACTAAGTGCATAAACTCTATTTCGGGTTAATTGAAATCACGAAATGGTGTTCATTCATTCAGTTTCTACTCAAACGCATGAAATGATTTCATGAATTGGCCTACGCATAATGGTAGTAAATGACAGAATGAATTACAACAAACACATCCTTTTGACATAATGCAAGCCCAAAATGTTGGTTAAAATCAATTCGCAATCAAGTTGGACGTTTTGCCCACAAACATTGCAATTTTGCGAGCAGTCTCATTGTAAAATCTCATTTTTACAATTTCATTGTTTCGGCTTACATTTATGAAATTCAACGAAAGCACGTACCTATTTCGGCTGAGTTATCCATTTTCGGTTATTTAGCGTTCAAAATTAACGCAAATTAAAGGAGTTTGTACAACATGCCCATTAATGTAGCGATAACTTGTACAACTNTCAAAATTAACGCAAATTAAAGGAGTTTGTACAACATGCCCATTAATGTAGCGATAACTTGTACAACTTGCCAGAAAATCGAAATTTTTTGATCTTTCATACAACCA
>NW_016157963.1:0-1572 GCF_001687245.7 Rhagoletis zephyria
ATGCCTACATCGATCTTATATGTCAAAGCAAAGAACTATCAAGCAAAGCAAAGAAAGTTGTATGTGAATCAGCCTTTAAATTCTTTATGCAAAAGCAAAGCGCCAAATAAGTTTTAACCGCTACTTTTGCTTAGATATCGCAGATGCAGAACAAATTGAAATACACCCTTTAAAATTTAAATTGTACCTGTTTGTTTGCTGTTGATTGATGTATGTAATTTTAAAATTTTCACCAACAATGCGTCGTTTTCTTACTTTTCCTTCCTCAAGAAAATCTGACTCAAAGGACCAGTGTTAATTTCAAGGTAGAGTTTGTGGCTGATTTTCTGTAGAGCGTTGTTAAAGTTTTTAAATCGAATTATTTAAATTATGCACCCATTACTCGGTCTCTTAATGAACTAAATAAAATTTTTAATAGGCTTGAACTTGATTTCGCATATTCTAGAATTCTATTTTTATATCCAAGCTGGAATGAAATTACTTTTTATCTTTAAATATTATCTCTTTTCGTCATTTTGTATCTCTAGTCTGTAAGGTTTTTGTAACCATAGACTTAAATAAATATATATGAAACTATTAGGCACGGTGCACATTAGCGCGATACGATATGCGATACGATATGGATGCGACATCGACATGCTGAGTACGTGGTAATTGGTAGGAAGCGATGAAAACTGTGCACACTTGCACGACAGCGACACCGATGCGATATAATATCGCATGCGTATCGCACGTGCGACACCGCTACGATATAATATTGCATGCGTATCGCATGTGCGATACGGTTTTCTGAACGAGCTGAGATTAGTATTGCGCGGCATTTTTTGCAATAAGCTTGATCGTTTCACAGGCAGAATCATCATCCTCAATTTTTTTTAGTCGAATTAATAAAACAAACCATGTTTATGGAACTATACCGAAAAAAAACACTACTGTAGAACAGACATGACTAGTTTGGCATTGAGAAATATAGCGTCTGAGGTCAAGGACACAGGTAAATGCACAAAAGAATATTTTTCTTGATGGTTTATTTGCCTTTGTTTTCATATCTTTAAAAATAAATTTGTAAATCCCAATAATTTTAAACCTATTTATTTTTGATTTTGAATAGCAAAAAAGATTTAGTGTTTGTTTAAATGTTAATGATTAACTATTTTGTTTCAAATATTCACATAAAGAGTAATCAATGTACTTAGAAACAATTAGGAAATAAGCATCTCATTTACCATTAAAATAAGAAATCAGATATAATAACAAATACTAAAAAATGATGTATGTATGTAGGTAATTATTTTTGATTATTCGTTATATTTTTATATGTTTTTTCTCTAGAGTGTTATTTTATTATATTTAATAAGTTCTTAAATTAAATAGAGAAAGTACAAATTTGTGTGCTCTATAACCCAATGCTACAAAAAATACTGAAGTAAAAATACATGATAGGTCATGTTATTTTTCAGGTAGGTTTTGCCGAGTGAAGTAAGAATCGAGATACGAAATTTTTGTCACACACTCACAATCTTGGTTTACTGTTTTACTGTTTACTGGTTTTCCGCACTTATAAGCTTGTAA
>NW_016157963.1:1945-6578 GCF_001687245.7 Rhagoletis zephyria
CCCAAGATTTTGCTTCGTTTTGCTTTGCTTTTCTTCAAACGTTTTTTATGTGAGCATACTCATGCATATGCCTACATCGATCTTATATGTCAAAGCAAAGAACTATCAAGCAAAGCAAAGAAAGTTGTATGTGAATCAGCCTTTAAATTCTTTATGCAAAAGCAAAGCGCCAAATAAGTTTTAACCGCTACTTTTGCTTAGATATCGCAGATGCAGAACAAATTGAAATACACCCTTTAAAATTTAAATTGTACCTGTTTGTTTGCTGTTGATTGATGTATGTAATTTTAAAATTTTCACCAACAATGCGTCGTTTTCTTACTTTCCCTTCCTCAAGAAAATCTGGCTCAAAGGACCAGTGTTAATTTCAAGGTAGAGTTTGTGGCTGATTTTCTGTAGAGCGTTGTTAAAGTTTTTAAATCGAATTATTTAAATTATGCACCCATTACTCGGTCTCTTAATGAACTAAATAAAATTTTTAATAGGCTTGAACTTGATTTCGCATATTCTAGAATTCTATTTTTATATCCAAGCTGGAATGAAATTACTTTTTATCTTTAAATATTATCTCTTTTCGTCATTTTGTATCTCTAGTCTGTAAGGTTTTTGTAACCATAGACTTAAATAAATATATATGAAACTATTAGGCACGGTGCACATTAGCGCGATACGATATGCGATACGATATGGATGCGACATCGACATGCTGAGTACGTGGTAATTGGTAGGAAGCGATGAAAACTGTGCACACTTGCACGACAGCGACACCGATGCGATATAATATCGCATGCGTATCGCACGTGCGACACCGCTACGATATAATATTGCATGCGTATCGCATGTGCGATACGGTTTTCTGAACGAGCTGAGATTAGTATTGCGCGGCATTTTTTGCAATAAGCATGATCGTTTCACAGGCAGAATCATCATCCTCAATTTTTTTTAGTCGAATTAATAAAACAAACCATGTTTATGGAACTATACCGAAAAAAAACACTACTGTAGAACAGACATGACTAGTTTGGCATTGAGAAATATAGCGTCTGAGGTCAAGGACACAGGTAAATGCACAAAAGAATATTTTTCTTGATGGTTTATTTGCCTTTGTTTTCATATCTTTAAAAATAAATTTGTAAAACCCAATAATTTTAAACCTATTTATTTTTGATTTTGAATAGCAAAAAAGATTTAGTGTTTGTTTAAATGTTAATGATTAACTATTTTGTTTCAAATATTCACATAAAGAGTAATCAATGTACTTAGAAACAATTAGGAAATAAGCATCTCATTTACCATTAAAATAAGAAATCAGATATAATAACAAATACTAAAAAATGATGTATGTATGTAGGTAATTATTTTTGATTATTCGTTATATTTTTATATGTTTTTTCTCTAGAGTGTTATTTTATTATATTTAATAAGTTCTTAAATTAAATAGAGAAAGTACAAATTTGTGTGCTCTATAACCCAATGCTACAAAAAATACTGAAGTAAAAATACATGATAGGTCATGTTATTTTTCAGGTAGGTTTTGCCGAGTGAAGTAAGAATCGAGATACGAAATTTTTGTCACACACTCACAATCTTGGTTTACTGTTTTACTGTTTACTGGTTTTCCGCACTTATAAGCTTGTAACTCAGTGGAATATATACCGAGTTTAGACCTTTCGAATGATATATGAATATAAACTTTTAGAAAACTTAAGAGATCTGTATGTATTTTCTGTGTTAATTTTTTTCGTCTTTTTTCAAATTTGGCAAAGTTTTCACGCACTATTTTATAAAGCAAATATACTACTCCTGAATGGATGCAAAATTAGGATTTAATATATAATGATTTTTACTTTAAAAAATCGGGGGAAAGTTATTCAACCTTTCATAGAAATCTTAGAAAAAATTTAACTACGAGGCAATCAGACGAATACAGTTATTTATTGTATCCAAAGTTGGTAACAAGTTGATAAGTTTTTATTATTTCTCATATTTTTTTTTATTTTTTCGAATACAAAGGATATGATCATTCTTTTTCGCTTTATTCCGTATTCGAAAAATTATATGTTTCAATGGACACATCGATTTGAATACATAATTTAGATTTAGATAATATTTTTAGCAATAAATTCGAAAGCATAAGGCACATGAACTTTAAATTTGGTATGCAGACATATCTATCGCAGGAGTTTATAGTAAGGTATATATCAAATAAAACACCTCTTTGAGGTAAAATTTTCGAGTGACGAAAGGTGAACTAAATAGAAACACAAAATTTATGATATCAATTTCGTGACGAAAATTATACGCATTTTTTAACTGCCTTTGAAACGTACGGAAAATCTTTTTTTATTTATTCGGAACTTTTTTTTTTTAATAAAATTATAGGTCACTGTCTAACAAAAAGAAATAAATCACAAATTCAAAGATTTTTTTAATCAGAATTTGTAAAAATTTTTTTAGTAAACATTTTTGAATGCCACTAATTCATTAAAAGGTGCAAGTTTTAAATGCCTAAAAAATACCATTGTTTTTTTGTTTTTTTTTTGACGGAGAATACGTCTTACTTTACGATATGGAGGCTATGCTGAAATGTTGTAGTTGTAATTTTTAGAGCTTCACGAAAACGCTTATTGCACGAGAACTAATGAAGCGGTTTCAAAGAAAAGTGTGGCGTTTCAAGGATAAAATTCCAAACCTATCGACAGATTCATTTTTGTAAGTAACCGATTCGGTTTGTGACGTAAAAAAACGGTAAACATTGGCTTATTTTGGGGTCAATTTTGAGCCTTTAAAGTGCTCCAGCAGCTTATGATTGGCAGATATAACTTTCAATTTCGGGATATAGATTCATCGGAACAGTAGAAATATTATCGTGTACAGATTTTATATAAATTCAACAAATATTGNGTGACGTAAAAAAACGGTAAACATTGGCTTATTTTGGGGTCAATTTTGAGCCTTTAAAGTGCTCCAGCAGCTTATGATTGGCAGATATAACTTTCAATTTCGGGATATAGATTCATCGGAACAGTAGAAATATTATCGTGTACAGATTTTATATAAATTCAACAAATATTGAGCATTTTAAGGCAAATATTTATTGGAAAAATTTGCAAAATTTTTTTTATTACCAAAATGCTCGAAACCCGCTGGAATGACTTTGTTTTTGTTTTCTTTAGTCAAAAATTCAAGAGCTTTTCTTTCGTTTGGTTTATGGGAAGTATTGGTTGATATCTTCTAAGCAAGGACGTGAACCGGATGAAAAATTTGGTCGGTTCGGTTCAGCGGTTCGAACCGTTTTTGCACTTTTGGATTGGTTTGTCGAAGCGGTTTTTTTGGTCTTTGAACCGGGGTTTTGGTTCGGTTCAACGGTTCGAAAAACAAAAAAATAACGGGCAAGTTTAAGTGTCAAGTGCAACAACGCGCAAGGTTAAGGGTCAAGTGTCTGTCAAATGAGATGGGTTGCCTTTACATTTGATATTGTCACATGGTAAACAAACACGGTAGGTATTACCATGTTTAACAAAAAGAAAAAAAAAAGTGGGTACATTTATCTATTGAAAAGGGGTCGAGCCAAAAATGCAGGGTGTGGATGAAGCGTAACACAGCACGTGGGCGATCCCGTGTGCCTAACCACTCCCACATCAAGACCGTAGTGCGCGATATCGCATCCTTCAAGAGGTGACCCTTTTTCCACAGAACACTACGGATCTAGACACGGAGGGAGTCAAATCTTCCCTCTCCCCCTAATCCAGGGTGTCATGCGTCACCGTGCCCATTGGATGGTTTGCAGTCAGGGGGCTTTCCGACTGTATTCTAAGGGCGCCTCCCGGATACCTGTCCGCCTCCGGGAGTAACGGTGGACTTGCTGCGGCAAAGGGCTCTGCCGTAGTCGACCGTTCTTTTCCCCTTCAACTTTTTACGGTCACCGAAAGGTCTCATCTGAGTAGGTGACCAAAGACACAGATGATGAATAATTTTAAAAGAGCCTCGGGTCCCCGCACGGGTATAAGTGCTGCCGTCGGGCACGGCAAGAAAACGAAGTCCAAAACCTCGGAAACCGCTTTGACGGCACCGATTGGACCTAAACGGTCCCACCAAACCTCTTTCAGGTCACCTGCACCGTCTGAGGGAAAAGCTATACCCCCTGTGGGCAAGCCTACCCCCGAAGACACCGGTATGAGCAAACCCCCCGAGGGAAGTTCTAAACCGGTGGAAGGCACGCAGGCGGCCCGTCTCCCTAGGCCCGTTCCGGGCACTCCACAACAGGCCAAGGACGTGGGCGCAAAGTCCTCTACGGACAGGCCCTCGACGTCCGAGCCTGCACCTTGCGCAATTTCCGCGTCAGCAGAGTCGGGGACAAATGACTCGCATCAGCGCCCCTGCTGCTCCAAAGCCTTAAAGAAGGTTGCTCCATCCATCAGGGCTCAACGGGACCGTAGAGCTGCGCCGGAAATCATCGACAAGCTCGGAACCATCCCCGAAAATGAGCTGACGGTGGAGCAAAAAACCAAATTAGAATGGGCAAAAGGGATTCTCGCCGCTAGAAGCAAGCGCAAAACAGGAAATAGCGGCGGGACTCACACCACCAACACCTCGAAAAGACATCGATCTTTGGATAACACCTCGAGTGAAT
>NW_016157963.1:8486-37199 GCF_001687245.7 Rhagoletis zephyria
TTAAAAGTGGCACAAATTGTCCACAATCCGTCACTATCTACTCTGACAGCCAAGCAGCGATTAAATCTTTGCAGTGCAGTAACACTTCCTCAAAGGTGGCTGCCGAATGCAGAAGTACCCCAAACGAGCTTGCCGGGAAAGCCACCATTAACCTGGTATTTGTACCCGGGCATAGTGGAATACCGGGAAACTGCGCGGCAGATGAGCTGGCGAGGGGGGGAACTGAACTAGGCTCAACAAACACTGCGCTCGATGCAGGCGTTCCCCTGTCCTCGAGTAAGCACCAACTGAAATCTATTTTCATTAAATTGGCCAACGAATGTTGGGCGAAAGAACCAACGTTCTGTTACAAAACAGATCTGGCCAATTATAAACGAAAAACGATCTAAAACTCTCATACAAATCGACCGCCCCATTATTAGCACAGTTGTAGGTATAATTACAGGACACTGCTTAATGGGAGCGCATGCTAGGCGAATGGGTTATCCCGCAAACGATTTCTGTCGTGCCTGCAGGGACGAGGAGGAGGTGGAGAGTGTAGAACACTATCTCTGCCACTGCCCCGCCCTGACAAGGTCAAGACTTGCTATTTTTAGTCAACATACTTTTCGGTGTTTAGCCGATCTCGACTCTGTGGACGTCCGCGACCTTCAANGGGCATAGTGGAATACCGGGAAACTGCGCGGCAGATGAGCTGGCGAGGGGGGGAACTGAACTAGGCTCAACAAACACTGCGCTCGATGCAGGCACCAACTGAAATCTATTTTTATTAAATTAGCCAACGAACGTTGGGCGAAAGAACCAACATGTTCTGTTACAAAACAGATCTGGCCAATTATAAACGAAAAACGATCTAAACCTCTCATACAAATCGACCGCCCCATTATTAGCACAGTTGTAGGTATAATTACAGGACACTGCTTAATGGGAGCGCATGCTAGGCGAATGGGTTATCCCGCAAACGATTTCTGTCGTGCCTGCAGGGACGAGGAGGAGGTGGAGAGTGTAGAACACTATCTCTGCCACTGCCCCGCCCTGACAAGGTCAAGACTTGCTATTTTTAGTCAACATATTTTTCGGTGTTTAGCCGATCTCGACTCTGTGGACGTCCGCGACCTTCAACGATACGTTAAGGTCACACGATGGTTCTAGCATTTGGGAAACTAGGGGAAAGGAACAAGAGCTCGTTCATAGTGGCATCACAATGGGTCAAAATGGCCTAAGTGTGTCTCTCTACCGTTCCGTGCGGAGTGACAACCACCGTAACCTAACCTATCTATTGAAAATTGGTTGAAACGAACCTTTAAACCTTTATATAAAGTGGTTCGGTTTTCGGTTCGGATCAAACATTTGAGGAAAATTTCTGTTCGGTTAATGGTTCAGTTAATTAATAGAAAAAAGCGGTTTTCCGGTCCAAAACCGGTTCGGTTCAAAACCGGTTCACGTCCCTGCTTCTAAGTATGTTTATTTGATTCAAATATATAGGCATAAGTGATTTCCCATACAAAATCACTTTGTCATCGTTTAGCAAACACGTGCATGCGTTGTAAGTGAGGGAAGGAGACAAAAAGTATGTATGTGTGCGTAAGTACTATTTTGGTTTTTGATAAACAGATGGCGCAATATTTATAACCTAATCGCGCGTATGTACATATGTAAATACATACATACGTACATATGTTGATTGCAGTTAATGCGGATCTGTTTCTATTTTTTAGTAATCTATGTATGTCTATACATACATACATATTATATATGTACATACGAAAACTTTTTGAAGTGAAACAACGTTTAGCAAAAGACCACTCCAAGAATAAAAGTAAAGGTGAGTACGTACATAAATAAAGAAAAGGATAAAGGAAAAGGTAAAAATAAAAACCAAAACAAAATTGCGTAAAGATAAAGGCAAAAATAAAGGCCAAGGTAAATTTAAACACTTTACTTATATAAGGGCAAACGTGAAGGGGAATATATATATGAAGAATATGATAAACTTAAAAATAAAAACAAAGATAAATATAAAGAAAATGATGAGGATGAGGATCCCTATAAAAGTACAGATGAAGATAGAGGAATAAAGATTAAAATAAAGGTAGTTTTAGAGAAAAATATATAGAGAGGCGCAGAGACTCAATCTGGGAACTATTTCGACATTTTAGAGATTTTCGGGATCCTCGGGACTTATCGATATAATAATCGATATTTTGTCGGTTTTGTGATTGATATTTTATCGATTTTGTTAACGAAATTTTTATCGATATTGTTATTGATTTTGCTATCGATATTTTCGAAACTTAAATGGTAGATATTTTTATTGATTTTGTTATCGATATTTTTTATCAATTTGGTTATCGATATTTTTATTGATTTTGTTATCGATTTTTTAATCGACTTTGTTATCGATTTCATTATCGCTTATTTATCGATTTTGTTAGCGCTTTTTGTCAGTTTTGTTATCGATACTGTTATCGATATTTTTATCGATTTTGTTATCGATTTTGTAATCGATATTTTTATAGATTTTGTTGTCGATATTTTAATCGATTTTTTCATCGATATTTTTATCGGTTTTGTTATCGATATTTTTAATGATTCTGTTACCGCGCAGCTATAGGTATTATTATAGCTTCTGTTATCGATATTTTCGGAATTTATCGATATAATTATCGATATTTTTATCGATATTTTTTATCGATTTTGTTATAGATATATTTATCGATTTTGTTGTCGATTTTGTCATCACTGTTTTTATCGGTTTTGTTACGGATATTTTTATCGATTTTGCTATCGATACTGTTATCGCTTTTGGTATCGATATTTTGATCGATTTTATTATCGATATTTTTATAGATTTCGCTATCGATATTGTCATCGCTTTTGTTATCGATATCTTTATCGATTTTGTTATCCATTTTGCTATCGATATTATTACCGATTTTGATATCGATATTTTTTCTTAGTGTGTGCTTTCGTTTTTGATTTGGATATGCTCTTAACCATACCACGTATTCTACGTTTAAATTTAGCGGCTGTATCTCCGATACAGCCTGCAGACCAAAACGAAGGCGCTGGACTGTTCCTTTTTTAAAACTGTTCCTGTTAAAAAAGTTTAACTAATTACATACATACTTGCTTCATCAGTATATCAACGAAGTACGCTTGCATACATATGTATATATATACTTACAAATATACATATGTTGCTGTTGCTGTTGTTTTGAACAGCCGGCAAAGCGACGTCGTAAAAAACATACGTACATATGTATGTGCGTATGGCTGCAAAAAACGAAGAAAACAAAAACAAAATAACTTCAATTTGTCTTCGATAGTTCGCTTGAATTCAATGAGCAGACATAACTACACACTTATAGGCAAATAACATATATCAGTATATCAACGAAGTACGCTTGCATATATATGTATATACAAACATAGATATGTTGCTGTTGCTGTTGTTGTGAACGGCCGCAAAGCGACCAGAACAGCGAAGAAAACAAAAACAAAATCACTTCGATTTGACTTCAACCCTTCGCTTGAATTCTATGCGCTGACATATTTACGCACGTAGGCTCTAAGTCGCCACATAAACACACAAACACACATACGTAAAAACATACGTACATATGTACGTATGGCTGCATAGTGGAGCCACCGGCAAAGCGACAACAAAAACAAGATCTCTTCAATTTGACTTCGATAGTTCGCTTGAATTCAATGAGCAGCCATACATACATAACTACACACTTATAGGCAAATAACATACAAATGCGTATTGTTTTTGCTGTAGTCACTCGCGCCGCTAAAGAAGTTTTCACTGCAAAAATTAAAGCACTTTCAAACGCCGGTTTCAGTTTTCGTTATCACATCGTTTGTGCTTTATTACGCGAGTCCGTCTTTTTGTATTATTAAATTTTAAATATGCCGGCAAAACGAAAATCGAATTTGACGAACACATCTAAAAAAGCGAGAACTATGAAAATAGTTAGAAGTGAAGAGACTTCCACTCAAACGGAGCTGAGAAGGAATGAGCAAGCCAGACGTCAAGCGGTTGTTAGATTCTCCGAAACGCTGGAGCAGGCGGAAGGCCGACGTCACCAACATGCCCATTATATGGCGTCCCAACGAGCTGCTGAGACGCCGGATCAACAACAGGTAAGGTGCGAAGAACAAGTTCAGCGGCAAGCTAGCTTGAGGGCTACCGAAACACTGGAGCAGGCGAACCAACGACGGCAGCGATTTTCGGAATATATGGCATCTCAGAGAGCTCTTGAGACGGTCGATGAAGCAGATGATCGGAGACGGGCTGTTGCTGAAAGGGCAGCGCAGCGGCGGGAAGCTTTCACTCGAAACACTTGGAGTGTTTTTGAACGTGCTGCATTGCAATACGATGTGAACATACACTATGGCAATCACAGGCTGCTAAAAATGGAGAGAATGGATAAAGTATGTATATTTTGTGATGCACAGAAATAGAAAGAGGAAACGGACGGGATATGTTGTTCTGGAGGTAAAGTATGTATACCGCGGTTCGAGGAGCCAGTAGAGCCTCTGAAAGAATTGTTTACATATAGAACGGATGAATCGCGGCATTTTCTTAATAATATAAGAAAGTACAATGCGTGCTTTCACATGACATTGTTTGGGGCGGATAGGATTATTTCTATTCCAGGCTTTTCTCCAACATTCACCATACAAGGGCAAGTCTATCACAGAATTGGATCCCTGCTTCCCGTGCCAGATGGACAGCCACAATTTTTACAAATTTATTTTTTGGGCGATGAGAATGCGCAGGTCGAGCAACGTTTTCACATAGTACAAGGAGTTGAAAGACAGTTAATTCTAATAATAATGCTTTGGTTCACGAATTCAAAACGGCTCTGGAGAACAGGCCCAATGAAAGCTTCAAAGTGGTAATCCACGCTGATCGCGTGCCACGCGGAGAACATGAGCGGCGCTACAACGCGCCTACCACCAGCGAGGTGGCGGCCGTGGTGGCTGGCGCGGAACACACCAGCGGCAGGGACATTGTACTGCACGCGCGCAGTGGGCAGCTCTGTCCCATTACTGATACGCATAGATTTTATGACGCTCTCCAGTATCCGCTTATTTTTTGGAACGGCCAGGAGGGTTATGATCTTTTAATCCCACAGACTAATCCGCAAAATAGGCGCCCGGTGCCTAACAAAAAGGTGCCCTGCATGGGCTTCTATGCTTACCATCTCATGGTTCGTAACAATAATTTTAATCTACTGCTAACATGCAAGCAACTTCTGAACCAATTTTTAGTTGATATGTATGTAAAAGTAGAAAGTGAGCGATTGAGATACATCGCTTTAAATCAAATAAAGTTACGAGCGGAAAACTATATACATTTGCAAGACGCTGTAAGACAAGACGCGCAAGTTAATGCGAGTGACGTAGGGCAAATCGTTATACTTCCTTCTACTGTAGTGAAGTGCATTCGCATACGTTCGGAACTATGGGCGTCCCGATCTGTTCATCACGTTTACGTGTAATCCGGCATGGGAAGACGTCACTATCGAACTTATGCCTGGTCAAAAAGCCACTGACAGGCACGACCTTATTGCTAGAGTTTTTAAGATCAAAGTCCAAAAGTTAGTCGCCCTGCACACGAAAGGTAAACTATTTGGAGACGCTCAGTGCTTTATGTATTCAATAGAGTGGCAGAAACGAGGTTTGCCTCATGCTCATCTTTTGTTATGGCTAAAAGAAAAATTGTGACCAAGTCAAATCGACGACATAATTAGTGCGGAAATCCCTGATGCTAACATTGACCAAAAACTATACGATACTATTGTCAAAAATATGATCCATGGTCCATGCGGGGCACTTAATATGTCAACTCCATGCATGAAGAATGGAAAATGTAGTAAACAGTATCCCCGGGCAACACTTAAGGACACACCGACAAATGAAAATGGTTACCCCTTGTACCGTCGAAGAGCACCTCACGATAGAGGACGCATGGCTAATATTAGAATGCGCGGCTACCAAGAAGGCGTCGTAGTAGATAACAGGTGGGTTGTGCCTCTTCTTTCAAAAATATTCGATGCCCATATTAACGTAGAGTACTGTAGCTCAGTTCAGGCCATAAAGTATATATGTAAGTACATAAAGAAAGTTAGCGATCAAGCCATTTTCAATGTGAGGCAAGCTGGCGATATTAATATTAACCCCAGAGATGAAGTCCAAACCTTCAGGGCTGGCCGGTACGTGAGCAGCAATGTTGCGGCCTGGAGAATCTTTGGCTTGCCACTTCATGAAAGACACCCTACTGTCATTCACTTAGCAGTACACCTGCCCAATGGCGAGCGTATTTACTTCACGGAACACAATTTCCGCCATAGAGTTGCAGCGCCTCCAAAAACAACACTAACGGCATTTTTTCAACTTTGTGAAACTGACAACTTCGCAAAAACCCTGTTATACGCTGAAATACCGAGGTACTATATTTGGAACGCAATGAGGAAAGAATGGAAGCGCCGTTTACAAGGGACACATGTGGAGGGTTGGCCAGGCGTGAAAGCTGGAGACGCACTGGGTCGCATGTATACCGTGGTCCAACGAACTTCCAAGCACTGAAGAAATTTGATGGACTAGAGCGAGCGACATTCAGGGAAGCATGTGAAGCACGTGGACTATTGCATGATGACAACCACTGGGACTTAACCATGGAGGAGGCCGTGCTGTGTCGCTCAGCCGCCAAACTCAGAGAGCTGTTTGCAATTTTAGTGAGTACTTGCGGAGTCTCCAACCCTCTCCAGCTGTGGGAAAAATACAAGGACGCACTGCCAGAGTATATCGCGCATACGCTACAAGGGACGCACGCAGATTTGATAACTAATGAGGCGCTGAAATTAATAGAGGATAAAATAAATAACTTATGCGGAAAAAATATGGTGGATTTTGGTTTGCTTACACCACAACGAAGGGGAGAATTGTCAAGCGATGTTATAAGAGAATTCAATTATGATACCGTCGCCTTAGACACTTTTGTTAATGAAATGACACCACATTTGCTTCCCGAGCAAGAGCATGTTTACAATTTAATTATACAGCGTGTTAATAGTGGTGAACCGGGAATCTTTTTTCTGGATGCACCAGGAGGTACTGGCAAGACATTTGTTCTAAACCTGTTGCTGGCTCGACTTCGCAAGTACCGTAATATAGCCCTGGCTGTGGCTTCCTCAGGAATCGCAGCAACGTTGCTTACTGGTGGACAGACTGCGCATTCAACTTTTAAATTGCCACTAAATCTTGTGAGCGAAGAAACCCCTACTTGCAACATTAGCAAAACTAGCAACCGCGGTGCTCTCTTGCAACAGTGCAAGTTAATTGTGTGGGACGAGTGCACTATGTCGCATAAGCATGCTGTAGAGGCATTAAACCGGAGCCTGCAAGATATCCGTATCAATCAGGCTTTGATGGGAGGAGTTGTGGTCTTGATCGCTGGTGATTTTAGGCAGACATTGCCTGTTATTGAGAGGGGTACACCGGCAGATGAGATGAATGCATGTTTGAAGGCGTCGGCACTGTGGTCCAAGGTGGAAAAGCTTTACCTTACGTGCAATATGCGAGTTCAACTTTTCAATGATTTGGAAAGTGGTGAATATGCATCTAAGCTGCTTCAAATCGGTGTGGGTGTACTACAAACGAACATATATGGTAAAATTGAATTTAAGAGCGATTTTTGCAATCCAGTGATGACAGAGGATGAACTAATTTTGTGCGTTTATCCGAATTTGCAAATTAATATAAGAAACCCCGATTGGTTATGCGAGAGGGCAGTGCTTTCGCCAAAAAATGAGTCTGTCCATAATATTAACAAAAAAATAATGGAAGGGTTAGTTGGAGAATCGAAAATCTACACATCAATAGATACGGTGATGAGCAGTGATGACAGTACATCTTACCTTGTAGAATTTCTTAATACATTGGAATTAACAGACGTGCCTTCCCTTAAACTCGAGCTAAAGATTGGAGTCCCAGTTTTGCTGATGCGTAACCTATATGCACCGAGATTGTGCAATGGCACCCGGCTATGTGTTACAGAGATGGGGAGAAATATCATCAAGGCAACTATTCTCACCGGATCAGCTAATTCCAATTATCCCAAATAATTTGCCATTTGAATTTAAGAGGCTGCAATTTCCCCTAAAGTTAGCATTCACAATGACTATTAATAAATCCCGGGGTCAAACATTGAAAGTGGCAGGACTTCATATGGGCACTTCTTGCTTTTCAAATTGTCAACTTTATGTTGGTTGCTCAAGAGTCTCGAGCGCTCAAAATTTATACGTATTGGCGGAGAATAACAAGTCCTACAATGTAGTATATAGGGATATATTAAAATAAAATATGTTCATAAAAAAGATATCACCTAAATATTACTACCAACATACTAATTGTGGTCAAAATTGACATAGGATCACTATTCAAATAAATTATCAAATACCCAACGTGCTTCGTAACATGGGATTAGAAACACAAAAATACTTTTAAGGCGCAGCGAAGCTCGATGGGTATTTGCTAGTACTTTCATAAAAAAATAATAAAATTAATTTGAAGAAATTTAATATATAGCTAAAACTGGGTGACCGTAGAATTTTATCGCGTGGTGTATTTTTTAAAATGTGGAATACAATTTAAGAATTTATTTATGTATACTTAAGTTAAACTGTAAACTTAATGAAACTTGGTTTAACTTAGAGGGACCTTCTGACAAAACTGGCTATGATTTTATGGGCTAGTGGACAGATCTCAATGATAAGTTACATTAAATTAAGCTTACACCAACTGAAGCTGTACAATGAACTGAAAGATAAACCCACTGTAGTAGACAAAAAATAGTGTATGTTAGGTTGAAGGAAAACGGGAGGTAATGTATTGACGGAAATGGTGAAAAGTACAATTAAGCTCTAAAATGTACAGTTTTTCTCGATAAGTTTTACAATTTAAAAATCTCAAATATCAACACTGGTGCATACATGAAAACGAACTTATTTCTGCGTAGGCAGCCTTCGGCCGCGATTAGGGATTATAATCCTTACTACGTAGAATTATCCTTTCTGTGTTGCCGGAAAAGGGGGCGGAAGTATTTTCGCGCAGCCTTCCCTGCGCTTGGGGGTTATAACCCTTACTAAGTAGAATTCTGCTTTCTGTTTTGCCGGAAAAGAGGGGCGGAAGTATATTTGCTTAGAACTTCTTCCTGCGTAGGCGGCCTTATCCGCGCTTAGGGGTTATAACCCATTCAAAGTGGAATTCTCCTTTCTGTGTTGCCAGAAAAGGGGGTGGAAGTACTTTTTCCCAGAACTTCTTCCTGCGTAGGCGGCCTTATCCGCGCTTAGGGGTTATAACCCATTCAAAGTGGAATTCTCCTTTCTGTGTTGCCAGAAAAAGGGGTGGAAGTACTTTTTCCCAGAACTTCTTTTTGCGCAGGCGGCCTTCGGCCGCGCTTAGGGGTTATAACCCTTACTAAGTAGAATTCTCCTTTCTGTGTTGCCGGAAAAGGGAGCGGAAGTAAGAATAAACCGAAATAATGCATATGAGGAAATACCGAAATTATGCATAAGCATACCTTCGTTTTAAAAGCGTGTTATGGTACGCATACGATGAGAGTAGTAGTGAGTGCAGGCGACATGATACAATGGGGTGCACTGTGGCTAGTCATGTCGGCTTGGCGAGGTTCTTGACTCACTACTGTTCCCTGTGCCGTAGCAGAGAAACAGTCATGCCTTTTCAATCATCCCAACGGACGGACACACAACAATTATAATTCCACAAATTCAAAAAAATCCGTTACAAAACAAACAAAAAAGCTGGAAAAAAGAACGTTTAATACATTTAAATTAAACTAAAAATCAAGAATCCAAAAACCTAACCAACTACGAAGAATCAAAAAAAAAAAACTACGACCGAATATGAGGCACCACCGCTGGTATTGTGGTGCCTGGTGCTGGCCCACCCTCACCGTGACTACTGGCGCACCCTAATATCAGTAGCCCCATTATAAAAGTCTTTAGCATGCCTTCCTATATAACTAAAAGGGTCAGCATTCCCGTTATATCAGTACAATTTATGCAAACTTCATTTTCTTATCCTAAATTAATCCTAATCCTTACAGGTAAAAATTCGTAACCCTATCATCTAAACTTAGTAAATGTGTGCGTGATCTATGCACGTTAATGGTAAGTATAAAGGAATGGTAGGTAAGTACTGAAAATCATTTAAATCAAGTTTAAGTATGTATGAAGTGTATTCGGGTATTTCAAAAAAAAAAAAACAAGTGTCAAAACGCATGTGCCTCCAGAGTGCTTGAACGCACAGGGGTTTTTTATTCAATGGAAATAAGAGAAAAATAGAAGACCGTGGTTTAATAATAGTTTAATTAAAGTCATATATTTTGTCAAATCTTCTTTTTATACAATTTTGTATATTACCTGAAATAAGTTAATATCGCTGACGCTGGTAGCTCCGTGTTATCTTCCGTGTAGACTCAAACGAGAAGTGGCAGATTAAATTAAATCGCGTTAGTTGCGGACCGCCGGACAAACACCGATATAGAAGGGGAAAGTTAACGAAAGTTCGTTGTCCGGCGGGAATAGGGTGGCCAGATGCGCTGATTTAATCAGTACATTTGCTGATTTTTTTTTTATTGTACTGATTTTTAAGAACCCGAAATCTGATTTTATGAGTTTGTACTGATTTTTACATTTAATAAATGTTTTTGTGAATTGGTATAATTGTCATTTACATGAGGTTAACATGTTCAAAAGAATGGTTTTTGATAACTCATACATGTGAGCAGATACGAAGCAATTTATTGAACGTGTAAATTCAGTGCTAATTAAATTTAAACCATTTTTCAAAAGCTGTCACCTTGAAATTGTTTGGTTTCCTAACATTTCGCAAAAAACTGCCCGAATTCAATACAACATAATAGCCCTTTTCCAAATACTTCAGGACATGGAACAGCCATAGTATTTCAAACTGAAATAGCTACTGCTTTTGTGCTTGTTGTGCAATGTAAGTTCTAAAAACAGATGAGTGAAAATTACTAGTATTACTTACCAGTTCATACCTGCCAACCCGATAAGTAGGCCAGAAAAAAATAGACAATCCAACGTTTTCACATTTTATAGGCTTAATACTTCCGATTGGTTTATAATTTGTTCATTAAACAAAATTTAAAAAAAAAATAATAATTTTTGAGTATTTAATTAAAAATATCCTGGCCAGGATTTTTTTTCAACCAACCCACTCGCGAAATATTTATTAAGACATAAGTTTCATACAAAATAGCTTTAATCCATGAAACAGGTGGGTGAAGGTCGTACCCTTGTCGGATCTTAGACTGTTATAAGCAGGGAACGGATTTTATGGAAATTGCCTTTTTTTCTGCTAAAGAGATAGAGAATATTCGATTAAGAATGTCCACGATTTAGCTTTCCCTGATTCCATATATACACATTTGATGTTGCCTTTTTTGCCTTTTTTAAGATATTTGCCTTTTTTTGCTTTTTTAAGATATTTGCCTTTTTTGCCTTTTCTTCCTTTAAAAAAGTGATTATAGCATTTAAATTTTTTTTTTAGGTTAAAAATATAGACATGCCCATGCGGCCTATAGAAGCACAGGGGCCTCTTGCCAAATTGGTGTTGGAAAAATTCAAAGCCGTTTTCTCAGCTAACGTAGGCTTAGAGACAATAAGGGGTGTGGATAAAATTGTAAAGGGCGAGGAAAACGCCCTTATTCCTGATAATATGAACGTTTCAAACGTTCCATATTTAAATTGGGCTCCACTTGTATCAACTTACGTCGAGCGCACATTTAGTACATTCAAGGCTTTTCTTCGCGAAAATCGAATGAAAATGCTGCCAGAAAACTTCAAAATGCATCTTGTGGTTCAATGTTACTACAACTATAGAGATTAAAGTTTTATGAGTTAGAAACTCGAAAGGATAAAATAGTCAAAGATTCAAAGTACACATTTTTCATATAATGAAACTAGTTCATAGATTTTCTCTTTTTATTTGTAATATAAACATTTCTAAAATAAATGTTCTTCGTATTTTCTGTCTTTTTTTTGTGCCTTATTTTGCTTTGCAATACCTAGTGCCTTTTCCTGCCTTTTTCGCTATTTTGTTTTGCCTTTTTTGCAATACCTAGTGCCTTTTCCTGCCTTTTTCGCTATTTTATTTTGCCTTTTCCAGCCTATTTCGTTATTTTATTTTGCCTTTTTTATAGGTTTTTAGGTCCTAAAAATCCGTTCCCTGGTTATAAGACTGCCATAACTTTTATATTCAAAGTCATATTAAAATGGCGGTAAGACAGAAATATGCGCATTGAAAATTCATGTATATGATAGAAATCTTGGAAAATTGTCATATCTCGAGCGAAGTTGTTTTGTCAAATGTCCACAGATTTTATTAAGGCAGTTCACTCTTTGAACGAAAATGCGAAAGGCAAAAATTAGCGTTTGTTTTGTTGCTTTGCTGTGCGTTTGTGCGTTTGTGCGAAACGACGCCATAACGGTGCCATATGTTTGTTGTAAAAAACTGCCGATTTTCGCACTTTCGCTCAAACGCATCAAAAAGTGAGCTCTAGTATTGTGAATGTGTTTTAAATTTGTAGCTTAAAATATGCAAACAAATTCTGACTCGAGCTCATCTTCTACTGAAACTGTATGCGCTACAAAACTGCGTACTAAAAATTAAAAAAAAATTCGGATAATTAGATATTTTGATGAAATTTTTTTTTAAATTTTTATCATTTCTATAAATTTTCTAGAAAGTTTGAGACTTCATCTTGCATGGTTTTTCTTATAGAATTAACTTTATTTTTATATAAAATTTAAACTAAGTAAGGAAAGAAAAAATTGTCAATACATTTTACTACCATTTATGTGAACACAACTGTACATACATATGTAATACGTTTGCTTTGTTTTAAACTAATGAACTGTTATATATGTTATTTTTTTTTAAATTAATGCGCTGTTATTTGGTGTTATATTGTTAATAAACGAAAAAGGCGCTTAAAAATGAGCTGATTTTTATGGCTTTGTACTGATTTTTGATCCCAACTGTACTGATTATGTCACTAAAATATCTGGCCACGCTAGGCGGGAAGGACTTGCTAACGGCCCAAGTTTTCGCGTTAATACGTATGTGTATACATGCATGCGCATTTATAAATAGACATATACACACGCATGCGTACACACATACGTATTTTAGTTTATTCGTAAAATGACGCTAAGGCGGAGAACAAGCTTTTTGAAATATTTAGGCTTAAGGCCTAAACATACCGCCCCCTTGCGGTACGAAACATCTGTACTCGGGAAACGCTCGAGCTACCAGCTTCATATGTGCTTACAATTTCAAAACAAGTAAATAAATTCATGTTTGCATGCGACGCTTCGATGAAGAAAAAATACCCGACCAGCCGACGTGACCAGTTTATTGGTGGAATGAGCAAATAGCGGACTTGGGACTGCAATGCAACAGAGCGAGAAGAAACTACCAGCGTGCCAGAAGGTCTGAAAGCTTTACCGACGAACATGCTATATACAGAGCTAAACGCAAGGAGCTTAAACAAGCCATTAAGCTCAGCAAGCGAAAATGTTTTACTAGCTTGTGTGAAAGCGTCCAAAATGACCCCTGGGGCTTAGCATAAGTAAGTGAGGGGAGGAGACAAAAAGTATGTATGTGTGCGTAAGTACTATATTGGTTTTTGATAAACAGATGGCGCAATATTTATAACCTAATCGCGCGTATGTACATATGTAAATACATACATACGTATATATGTTGATTGCAGCTAATGCGGATCTGTTTCTATTTTTTAGTAATCTATGTATGTCTATACATACATATTATATATATACATACGAAAACTTTTTGAAGTGAAACAACGTTTAGCAAAAGACCACTCCAAGAATAAAAGTAAAGGTGAGTACGTACATAGATAAAGAAAAGGATAAAGGAAAAGGTAAAAATAAAAACCAAAACAAAATTGCGTAAAGATAAAGGCAAAAATGAAGACCAAGGTAAATTTAGACACTTTACTTATATAAGGGCAAACGTGAAGGGGAATATATATATGAAGAATATGATAAACATAAAAATAAAAACAAAGATAAATATAAAAGTACAAATGAAGATAGAGGAAGAAAGATTAAAATAAAGGTAGTTTTAGAGAAAAGGATATAGATAGAGGCTCAATCTGGGAACTATTTCGGCATTTTAGAGATTTTCGGGATCCTCGGGACTTATCGATATAATAATCGATATTTTGTCGGTTTTGTGATTGATATTTTTATCGATTTTGTTAACGAAATTTTTATCGATATTGTTATTGATTTTGCTATCGATATTTTCGGAACTTATCGATATTTTTATCAATTTTGTTATCGATATTTTTTATCAATTTTGTTATCGATATTTTTATCGATTTTGTTATCGATTTTGTAATCGACTTTGTTATCGATTTCATTATCGCTTATTTATCCATTTTTTTTCGATATTTTTATCGATTTTGTTATCGATATTTTTGTCAGTTTTGTCATCGATATGGTTATCGATGTTTTTATCGATTTTATTATCTATTTTTCTATCGATTTTGTAATCGGTATTTTTATAGATTTTGTTGTCGATATTTTAATCGATTTTTTTATCGATATTTTTATAGGTTTTGTTATCGATATTTTTATTGATTCTTTATTTATCGATTTTTCTGATTTTATCGATTTTGTTATCGGTCGTTTTATCGATTTTGCTATCGATGTTAATATCGATTTTGTTATCGTTTATCGAATTTGTCATCAGTGTTTTTATCGGTTTTGTTACCGATATTTTTATCGATTTTGTTATCGATACTGTTATCGCTTTTGGTATCGATATTTTGTCCGGTTTTATTATCGATATTTTTATCGAGTTCGCTATCGATATTGTCATCGCTTTTGTTATCGATATCTTTATCGATTTTGTAATCGATTTTTTGATAGATTTGGTAACCGATTTTGTTATCGATATTTATATCGGTTTTATTATCGATATTTTTATCGATTTTGTTATCCATTTTGCTATCGATATTATTACCGATTTTGATATCGATATTTTTTCTTAGTGTGTGCTTTCGTTTTTGATTTGGATATGCTCTTAACCATACCACGTATTCTACGTTTAAAATTAGCGGCTGTATCTCCGATACAGCCTGCAGACCAAAAAGAAGGCGCTGGACTGTTCCTTTTTTTTTGTTTACGGTGTTGAGCACCTTCTGCCGTATAAGGAATGGGGGGTGGAAGTATTTTTGCCCTGAACATCTTTTTGCGCAGGTGGCCTTCGGCCGCGCTTAGGGGTTATAACCTTTACTAAGTAGAATTCCCCTTTCTGTGTTGCCGGAAAAGGGAGCGGAAGTAAGAAGAAACCGAAACAATGCATATGATGAGATACCGAAATTATGCACAACCATACCTTCGTTTTAAAAGCGTGTTATGTTACGCATACGATGAGATCAGTAGTGAGTGCAGGCTACATGCCACAATGGGGTGCACTGTGGCTAGTCATGTCGGCTTGGCGAGGTTCTTGCCTCACTACTGTTCCCTGCGCCGTAGCAGAGAAACAGTCATGCCTTATCAAACATCCCAACGGACGGACACACAACAAATATAATTCCAGAAATTCAAAAAAATCCGTTACAAAACAAACAAAAAAGCTGAAAAAAGAACGTTTAATACATTTAAATTAAACTGAAAATCAAGAATCCAAAAATCTAACCAACTACGTAGGTTAGGTTAGGTTGGAGTGGCAGCCCCGCGCCGAGCGCGGAGCACACGTGGGCTGGAAAAGCCCGTTGTGATACCATTGGCCGAAGCCATTTGTTTCTTTCCCTTCCTTAGTAATTGAACCACCGAGTGCGTTATATATAGCACAAAAAGTCGAGGACGTTCGCCGAGTTCAAATCGGCTAAACAATCTAGAAAGTACTTGTTGAAGAATCGGTTGCGCGTGTTGGCCAGGGCGGGACAATGGCAGAGATAGTGTTCAACGGTCTCCACCTCTTCCTCGTCTCTGTAACTGCGACAAAAATCGTTGGTGGGGTATCCTAGCCTTTTTCCGTGTGTGCCCATCAGGCAGTGTCCGGTGATAACCCCGACTACTAATCTAAGAGAGGAGCGGTCCAGCAGGGTAAGAGCTATGGATCGCTTTACATCAATTTTTGGCCAAATTTGCCTGGTAGTATGGCAGGTGGTTTCCACAGCCCACCTGAAATTTAGCTCCTCGACGAGTTCGGTCATTAGTCTATGTTTGCAGGAGGTTAGAGGTATGCCCGCGTTATGAGCAGAATTGACTTCAGATATTTCCGTCCCTCTCCTTGCCAGCTCGTCGGCTAGGCAGTTGCCAGGAATGTCCCTATGTCCGGGGACCCATACAACAGTCAAGGAGCATTTTGATGCCAGCAGGTTGAGAATCTTCCTGCATTCTATGGCTACTTTGGACGTTGTTCCGTTAGAATTGAGAGATTTGATAGCAGCCTGGCTGTCAGAATAGATAGCAATAGGCCGTCCTGGAGGGGCGGAGGCTGTAACCCACCGTGCCGCCTCCATTATGGCGTTTAATTCTGCTTGAAAAACACTACAATGGTCCGGTAAGCGAAAACTGAGATTTAGCGCGAGTTCGTCAGAGTAGATCCCGCTACCCACTCTTTTGTTAAGCTTGGAACCATCTGTATATATGGCCGTAGACCCTGGGTTCAGGTCTGTGGCCCCTTCCCATTCGTTCCTCTCTGGGATCCTTGTGGAGAATTTGTTGTCTAAGCAGAGTAGAGGAGTGGTATAATCTATCTGTCGTAGATTATCCGGTAGAGTTTTAAGTACTTTTGCGTGTCCGAACCTGAGGTCTCTCCACGGCTGGATTGTATTTAACCTGACCGCACTGCAGCCGGCACGAAATTTTCCGTAGAGATCCACAGGTGGAAGATTTAACATTATTTCCAGAGATTTGGTAGGTGTAGTGGGCAGTGCTCCCGTGACTAGCATGGCAGCCGTCCTCTGCACCCGTTCCACCTTGGCTCTGGACAAAGTGTTGTTTAGCGCAGGCCACCATACGGTGACCCCGTAGAAAAGGATGGGTCTTATCACAGCTGTGTACATCCAGTGTACTATGTGTGGTTTTATTCCCCATTTTTTGCCTATTGCCGTCTTACTGGCATAAAGGGCGGTATTGGCCTTTCTGGAGCGGTCTTCAATGTTTCGCTTCCAGTCAAGTTTTTTGTCTAGAATAATTCCAAGGTATTTGACCTCGGTTGAGAGAGTAAGTGCCACTCCGTTTAGGGTGGGAGGTTTAAATAAGGGAGTTTTATACTTCCTTGTAAAAAGTACCATTTCCGTTTTGGTAGGATTGACGCTAAGTCCACATTCCTTGGACCAGATGTTTACCAGACCGAGTGCGTTTTGCAATAACTCACTCAGGACCTGAAGATGTTTGCCCGTTGCCACGATTGCTATGTCATCAGCGTACGCTATGACTTGACAACCGGTGCCCTTTAGGCTTAGAAGTAGGGTGTTCACTGTTAGATTCCAGAGCAGAGGGGAGAGAACGCCCCCTTGGGGGGTGCCTCTGGTCACATACTTTGTGATGGAACCATCCCCCAGTTCTGATAGAATAGTTCTCTTCTCAAGAAGGAGCCCAACAAAATCCACCAGACCCCGCTGCACCCCCGCCATGAGAAGGGAGTTAACAACAGACTTCGGGTAGACGTTGTTGAAAGCACCCTCGATATCGAGAAAAACTCCGAGCGTGTATTCCTTTAAGGCCAATCCTTTTTCAATCGTCGATACGATTTCATGGAGTGCGGTATCCACGGATTTTCCTTTGGAATATGCATGTTGGTTCGGGGAGAGGTTGTAATTTTTTATATTCCGTCGAATATATTCGTCGATGAGCCTCTCTAGAGTTTTAAGGAAGAATGAAGTGAGGCTTATAGGCCTGAAATCCTTCGGTTTCACATGTGCGGCCTTGCCTCCTTTTGGTAAGAATACAGCTTTTGCCTTTGTCCACTCATGTGGTATGTGAGTCAGGGTTAGGCAGGATGTAAAAATCTGAGAAAGCAGGGGGCACAGTATGTCCTTAGCTTCCTGTAGTTGAGCGGGAAAAATTCCGTCAAGGCCCGGAGATTTGTAGGGCTGGAAGGACATTAAAGCCCATTCCACCCTCTCCTCACTTACGACGTCCCTAACGGTATCACCCAGAGACAAGTAGGTCCTAGGACCGGGCGAAAAACCGGAGGTGTCGTCCGAGCAGCCCGGGAAGTGAGTGCTCATAAGGACCTCCAGCATTTCGTTACATGATGTCGTCCAGTCACCGTTAGGCTTCTGGATAGAGTTCATACTCGAAGAGGATTTCGAGAGAACTTTCCTCAGCCTGTTGGCTTCAGAGTTCTCTTCTATGTTATTGCAGAAGTTTTGCCAAGATTCGCGTTTCGCCCTCTTTATGGCCTTCTTGAAAACTTTGAGTGCGTCTTTGTATGGTTGCCAAAGACCTGTTTGCTTAGCATGATTGAAAAGCCTCCTGCTGTTCTTCCTCAGTGCTGAAATCTCCGGATTCCACCACTGGGGTTTCTTTTTGCCCTTCGGGAGGGTGCTTGGGCAGGAGGCTTTGAAAGCAGCATTACAGGCATTTGTCACAAAGTTCACTGCTTCATCAATTTTCGACGATGAGTCCAGCTCACCGAGAGAAACACCCTTTGTATTCGAGAGACTCGCTTCATCAGGTCTTAACGATAAGCAGGACTTATCGTGAGAAGCGTATCTACGTAGAGAGGCCGACAGCGTATTCCTATACTTTGCCCAGTCGGTTCGCTTTCTGTTCCTGTATGCTGTTAAAGGAGCAGGATCAAAATTGAGATTGAAACTGATGTAGAGGTGGTCAGAAAAAGAGTGTTCCTTGGACACCTGCCAGTCCCTTATCCGATCGGACAAACCGCTCGACACAAGGGTGATGTCCAGCACTTCCCTTCTAACAGAGGTCACAAAGGTGGGATCGTTCCCACGGTTACATACAGTAAGATTGTGTAAAAGAATAAAGTCAAGTAAACACTCACCCCGGGAGTTGGTGTCACTTGAGCCCCAGATCGTGTTGTGTGAATTAGAGTCGGCCCCTATTATGACCGGGAGCTTTCTGCGATTTGCTTCCTTCACCGCTTCTTCCAGTCTATAGGGTGGAAAAGCATGGCTGTCGTGGGCCATGTAGGTTGATGTCAGCCAGATAACGCTCTCCTTCAGCTGTACGCTGATGCAGACAGTGTCCTCGTCGCTGTATTGGGAGAGTAAAAAATGAGAATATACTTTTTTAATTAGAATGCAAGCTCTGATCCTACCTATTACTGGAGCTGTTACCACCTGGTAGGCATCAGAGTTCAGTCCGCAAACCTTGTTTCTGACGATCCAAGGTTCTTGGACTAGAATCACGTCCTCAGCTTTATCGCTGAGGCGAAGAAGGAGAGCAGCCGAGGCTGCCTTGGAGTGGTGCAGATTAATTTGTAGGATCTGCACCATCCTCAGAATCGGTTATGTCCATTGCTTCTAGCTCCCTCCGCTCGGCGGCGGCAATGACTGTGATGTCATTGTCCTCCTCCTCCGGTTCGGATACCAGAAGCTGGTCCTCGTCCAGCGTTGCCCATCGACTGTAGACCGACCCTACGTAGGCAGATATTGAGCCCGTGTCGCTCTCAGTATCTGTCGCGGTATCGGATACACTCACACTCGTTGGTGGGTCCACAGGTTCACTCGTGGTGTTTCCTGTGTACCCCGCGCTGCCTGCCACCGATGCCGACGCAGGGGCCGCAGGTCCGCTCGAGGCGTTGCCTGTTTTGTTGGCCCCTTCGTCGGGAAGAATATCTGAGGGAGCGGGTCCGCTCGAGGCGTTGCCCGTTTCCCCCTCTTGCTGATCCGTTCTCTGGTGGATTTTTACTGTGATTGAGTAAAAGCCGTAGCTTATTACCCCACCACAACCCTCGAGAACTGGGACAGAAGCATCGTTGATGACAAAGCCAACAAAACGCTGCTTCCCCTTGGTCTCGCCAACTCGGACTATCCTCCAATCGCTGGTGGGCAGTCCTTCGTTGCCCATGCGGATGAACTCGAGTATCTCCTCCGGTTTTGACGGCTCAGCTGGTACCCAGGCCCAGGCTCGCGGCCTGTTAGGGATTTCATCCCTATGGACGGCAACTAAGTCTGCCCCGGGCCACAGCTGTCCAACCGTGGAGATAGCTTCTTTGTAGAGCCGGACCGCGCGCTCATCGGCGCACGCTACCAGCTTAACTCGCCCTTGATGCCATCCGGCATCACGGACGACTGGTGCAGGGCCGGGGTACTTCTGGAGTATCCCTTTATATACCCTGCATAAACCCATCAGGACGGACTTCCAGTTGTCCGTGGTGATGTGGCCGTCCGGATGCCCCTTGTCCAACACCGCCAGCGTGAGGTGCTCTTTGGCGGCTTCACTGAACGGCTTCGTGTTGGATACGGCCATCGACGGACGGTTAGATGGAGAGGAATCCCTATACCTCTTGGACTCACCCGAGGTGTCGTCTTGAGATCGCTGTCTCTTGGAGGCAAGGTTCTTCCTTGGGTTTTCCGAGTGGGTGGTTTGTCCTTCCCGCCTTTCCCGGAGGATCGCTTGTCGCTGGCGGCGAAGACTCCCATGGCCCACTTAAGAGAGGCTTTTTGCTCCTCCGTCAGCTGGTCATGCGGGATGACCCCCAGCCTTTTGATGACCTTAGGGGCTGCCCTTCGGTCACGCTGGGCCCTGACGCAGGGCGAAACTTTCGTTGCAGCTTTGGAGCAGCCGGGGCGCAGATCGAGGTCATTTGCCCCGGTCTTCGATTTACTCGCGGGAGTGGTCCTCTGCTTGTCCGTGGAGGACTTTTGCTCGACCACTGCACCTTGAGTTTTTAGTGTGCACTGGATGGGCATGGGGGAGGGGGCCGGCTTCGACTTTCCCTCATGGGGTATAGTACCACCGGCATCCCTGGAGGTTCGCTTTCCCTCTGGGGGTTTAGCAATCCTTCCAGCTTCTGCGGAAGCCCGAAGCTGCTTGGGCCGTTCAGGCCCTCTCGGTTCCGTCGATGCGGTTTCCGAGGTGGTTGGTGTTTTNCGGGAGGCGCCGTTAGAATACAGTCGGAAAGCCCCCTGACTGCAAACCTTCCAATGGGCACGGTGACGCATGACACCCTGGATTAGAGGGAGAGGGTAGATTTGGCACCCTCCGGGTCTAGATCCATAGTGTTCTGTAGAAACAGGGTCCCCTCTTGAAGGATGCATTTCGCGCACTATGGTCTTGATGTGGTAGTGGCAAGGCATACAGGGTCCCCTGTATGCTGTGTTAAGCTTCATCCACACCCTGCCTGAAATAAGTTAATATCGCTGACGCTGGTAGCTAAGTGTTATCTTCCGCGTAGACTCAAACGAGAAGTAGCAGATTAAATTAACGCTGTCGAGTTTAAATAGCGCCAAAGCAGCTGCACTTGATAGTAGTTGGTTGAATAAGGAAAATGAATTAGCAACAAGAGTTTACGGGATGTACATAGCTCAGTGGTTAACGCTTCTGACTTTGAACATCGAATTCGCAGGTTCGATCCCTGCTGAAGTCTAGAAAAAAGAAGTCTGATGAGGAGATGTGGTGATCTCCGAAATAGTGCTATAACTTCTACCGCTTAGACTTTGTTGCTTTTTCAATTTTTCCTAATAAACAATCGTGGTACAAAGCTCAATAAAAATATTAAAAATAAAATGTTAACAAGCCACAATAACATTGACAAATACATAGTTTAGGAAGAGCCTGCCTGAAACTATACAAAAAAGCAAATAAGCAAATGGATGTATAGAATTGACAACAACAACCACGCTGTCGAGTTTAAATAGCGGCAAATCAGCTGCACTTGATAGTAGTTGGTTGAATAAGGAAAATGAATTAGCAACAAGAGTTTACGGGATGTACATAGCTCAGTGGTTAACGCTTCTGACTTTGAACATCGAATTCGCAGGTTCGATCCCTTCTGAAGTCTAGAAAAAAGAAGTCTGATGAAGAGATGTGGTGATCTCCGAAATAGCTGCTATAACTTCTACCGCTTAGACTTTGGTGCTTTTTCAATATTTCCTAATAAACAATCGTGGTACAAAGCTCAATAAAAATATTAAAAATAAAATGTTAATAAGCCACAATAACATTGACAAATAAGTCGCGTTAGTTGCGGACCGCCTGACAAACACCGATATAGAAGGGGAAAGTTAACTAAAGTTCGTTGTCCAGCGGGAAGGACTTGCTAACGGCCCAAGTTTTCGCGTTAATACACATATACACACGCATGCGTACACACATACGTATTTTAGTTTACTCGTAAAATGACGCTAAGGCAGAGAACCAGCTTTTCGATATATTTAGGCTTAGGGCCTAAACATACCGCCCCCTTGCGGTACGCAACATCTGTACTTGGGAAACGCTCGAGCTACCNAAGAACTGAAAGTATCAGACTAGCCTACAAACATAAAATAAAAATAAAAAAAAAGGCAAGTTTTATTGCCGAAAACTGGGAAGCCACCAGAAGATCCCTCAGCATATCGTCCTATATGCATGTTGGATACGACGGGAAGTTGAAGCANCCGTACGACGCTTCGATTAAAAAAAATACCCGACCAGCCGACGTGCACCTGTTTATTGGTGGAATGAGCAAATAGCGGACTTGCGACTGCAATGCAACAGAGCGAGAAGAAACTACCAGCGTGCCAGAAGGTCTGAAAGCTTTACCGACGAACATGCAATATACAGAGCTAAACGCAAGGAGCTTAAACAAGCCATTAAGCTCAGCAAGCGAAAATGTTTTACTAGCTTGTGTGAAAGCGTCCAAAATGGCCCCAGGGGCTTAGCATATAAAGTTGTGACGAAAAGGCTGAAGGCGTCGGTTCGACCACAGTTATTATGCCGTTGAGGCGTTATCCCCAATGCAATCAAGTTTTGCGAGAGAAATTTTTCCTNGTTGAAGCAATCGAGGAAAAGGAAGGCCTCTCAGAGACACAGTTCGGCTTCAGAAAGGGGCGGTCAACAGTAGNGCCCCAGGGGCTTAGCATATAAAGTTGTGACGAAAAGGCTGAAGGCGTCGGTTCGACCACAGTTATTATGCCGTTGAGGCGTTATCCCCAATGCAATCAAGTTTTGCGAGAGAAATTTTTCCTGCTACGATGTTCGAGTTCCCCATGGTTAGCACGGAAGAAGTACTTCTTGCGGCCAAGTGATTTAAAGATAAAAAATCACCGGTGCCGGATGCAATTCCAAATCGTGTCCTCAAGCTTGCTGTAGCTGCGAACCNAAATGCGTTCAATACCGCAAGTTGGAAACACATAAACGCCGCTCTACGCAGATTCGAGGTACCCGCATACCTTCGCAAGGTTGTAGACAACTACTTAGCAAATAGAGTGCTACTGTACAATACGGAGAACGGTCAAAGAACATAAAGTCTCGGCTGGAGTACCACAGGGTTCGCTTCTGGGTCCAATACTTTGGAATATCATGTACGATGGTGTACTCCGACTATCCTTGCCAGAACGATTGAAAATTGTTGGATTTGCTGACGACATAGCGCTAGTGGTGGTAGGGAAGCATCTAGAAGAAATAATTATCGCAGCAAATAGTTCAATCGTTCAAATCCAAGCATGGCTGGCCGAAACAGGGCTCGAACTTGCGCACCAAAAAACCGAGACAGTTCTAATAAGCCGTAGAAAAGTCAGAGAAGTGGCGACTATAAACGTTGGTCAACAAGAAATTACGTCAAAGGCGACCTTAAAATATCTAGGCATAATGTTTGATGCGAGGCTTACCTTCAAGGCGCACATTGATTATGCTGTCGAGAAAGCTGAAAAGGTGGCAGGGGCACTAACAAGGTTTATGCTGAACGTAGGAGGCCCGAAACAACAGCATAGACAGCTATACGCAAGCGTCGTGCGCAGTGTGCTGCTCTATGGTGCACAAATCTGGTATGAAGCATTCAGCAAGACGTCATATGTACGAGAAGTAAAGTCTTTGCACAGATTTTGCGCTATCAAAGTATGCAGTGCATTCCGAACTACGTACGAAGAAGCAGCACTAGTAGTGGCAGGACTCTGCCCCATTGACATTTTAGTGCAAGGGACAGGCCCCGGCCTATAAACCAAACGAGACGCGAAGAGGTGGGACCGCAATGGCAAACGAGGTGGGACCGCGCAGCCAGCGGTCGTTGGACGCACCACCTCATACCCTCGATATAAGGGGTAAGTAGGAAACATGGGGAAGTGGACTTCCATTTGACCCAAATATTGACAGGGCGTGGGTGCTTTAAATCATATTTATACCTATTTAAGCACGAAGACGATCCCTTCTGCACCTTCTGTGCAAAGGATATTATTGAAGACGCTGAACACTGCTTTTTCGTCTGTCCGAGGTTTGCTATCGAAAGAGATGACTCGAGCAGGAAGGTGGGGAGGCCACTTACGGTTCATAACCTTGTGGATACTATGCTTGAGTCAGAAGATAACTGGTCCGTTGTTTGCAATTTGGCAAGCACATTTTTATCTAAATTGCGTCGAGCGGAACAACTCCGCAGAATTTCATAGATTGGCAACAGGCCGCTCCCCCTCCACGAAGTAATACCTTACGGTAGTTCCACGGTGAGAGGGAAATAGAGCAGGGGTGGGCTTTTAGTGCGGTGAGCCGAAAGGCAAGTCCCACACTTTTCGACTTTCAATGCTTTGTGCCACCTCTACAAAAAAAAAAAAAATGTTTGTTGTGCTGTTGAGAGCGGCGCCACCATTGCCAAGATCTTCGACCAGCGGTTCCATCCTTTTTCGAATAAAACACCTAGTGAGGGATAGAGTGAAAATCATAGGCAAACAAACATGATTATAATTCAGTGCACTTTATTTCATTAAAAACTTCAAATAATTAAGATTTTTATTTTTATTTTATATAAATTAAATTGACGGCCGGCACCCTCTGACAGCACCCAAACGAACACGTCGGCTCCAAGGGCAAGACGTATCGGTGCTGATGCGAAAGAACTTGGGTCCGCAAGCCGAATGTGGATATACGGCAGGGCAACTGATAGGTCCTTATGCATAGAAAGCACCCTAGTTGCCCGCCGATATGTGTTTCCTGAAGCCGTAGATCTTGGACCAGATCTGCGGACAAGATTGTGCTCGGCACCCAGACGTCAATAAGCGCGCGTCTCACGCCTCCACCTTCACAACAGCAGTCGGAGCCACGGCTATAGTGGGCAGGAGTGATGGAGTTATTATAGAATTGCGAAAGGCGTGCGGTCGTGATACCTGATGAGGCCTAGTCACCGGTCTATCTTCGCGTTGAACTGTTGTTGACTGGCGTAGGCGGAAAAGCCGGGTTCCCGCTCTGCGGCTTTGTCGCCCTTGGTAACGTGGTCGGTGAACTCGTGAATCGGATCCAGCCCTACTTTTGCGTTCATGTCGCAGCAGAGGCCGGAAAGACCGTGTTTCGGGTCCCCAGTTAGTAAGCGGACGGAGAGGTCGAGTCCCCGCTCCACGCCCAATAATTTTCCCTTCTTCAATCTCTGGACCGGGAGGCCTAGTCTCGGTTCCAGAGTCGGACGCGTATAGTGAAAGAGTGCCGTCTGCCTCGGCTGAGTCGTCTTCGTTGCCTCGTGCCCTCCATGACTCACATTCTCGTTGGCAGTGGAGTGGTGTTGCTCACCACACCTACGGCAACTTCCCTCGCTTTGACAATCCTTCAGCTGGTGGGTCATGGCGAGGCAGTTTGCGCAATAGGGGCCCAGTAGAGCTTCGCGAAGTCTTTCCTCCGGCGATTTTGCCTGAGAAATAGGGCAGAGCCGAATGGGGTGGTGTGCGTCGCATAGGCGGCACGGTAGCGGTGGGTGCGTTGTTCGGCTCTTTTCCGCATAGTGGCGATATGAAACATCGTTTCGGCTGAAATGGGGTCGAATTTCGGTGCTGTCGATACTGTAACGTGTATACCTAGTAAATTTTTTATGTAAAATACTTCCAGATAGTTGCTTCTCCATACTCAAATACAATGTAGTTAAAATATATTAATAAATATATGCCTAATAAAATTAGGACTATTTCGGGGATTTTCAACTTTTTGATATTTTCTTCCCCAAATTTGACTATCTCTGGTGAAAAAAAATGTACTGAGCTATAACTTTACATTACATAAAAAATGCTCATTTAATAAAGATTTCAGAAAGGTGCCACGCTTAACGTTTCGAATAGAAAAAAAAAGTTATAGCCGCTTTTGTGGGCAAAGGACTGAGACACGCTAGAATGTATTTAATTGATTTAAATTTAAGTTGCTCTTGTTACCGACCAATGACATGCTAAATAGTACAAAGATACCTGCTCCTGACATTATTTTATGTTATGTACCGGAATTCGAACTAGAGTCTATAACAAGGGCTTTATCTATCAATATTTCTTGTAAAGGATGGGTTCACGTGAAATAAAATATACATGAGTTGTTTGAAGAAAAATTTATTCATTTATTGATAAAATATGCTCAAATTGGCGACCTTCTACTCTAATAATTACAATAATTACAAGCTCGGCACCTTTTAAGAAAAGACACTTTTAGAGATCTTAAACTCAATTGGGCTATCTCAGCAGTAGCTCCATTTATTTGTTCCCGCAAATGCTCTTCGTTTTGAATTGGTTTTGAATAAATTTTGTCCTTAAGACAGCCCCAGTAGAAAAAATCTAATGGATTCAGGTCTGGAGATCGAGCGGGCCACGTGATTGGCCCGTATCGTCCAATCCATCGGCGAGGATAAGTTTCGTCTAAATGAGCTCTTAATTCACGTCCGTAGTGAGCAGGGCACCCGTCATTTTGCAGCCATAGTCTTCGCGGCAGGTTTAAGGGTACATCTTCTAAAATAGTTGGAAGCCGTTCCTGAAGGAACTCTAAATAACTGTGAGAGTTGAGCGTTGGCGGCAGTTCCACAGGTCCCAATATCTGACAATTAAAAATACCGCACCATAAATTTATTTTGTACCGGTACTGCGAACGATCTTCTCTCATTTTGTGAGGATTGTCTATCTGCCAACTGTAAAGTTATGTAAATTAAAATAACCATCACGGTTGCATGATGATTCATCACTCCATATTATTTTATTAAAAAAGTCGGGGGTCTGAATCATGCATTCGCAACATTTCTCTGTAATATCTAACCCTCGACAGGTAATCTCTCTCTTGTGGAGCCTGAACACGTTGAATGTGGTAGGGATGGTATTTTAAAGCTTTGTGAACTGAAGTTTTTGGTATTACAGTCCGTCTTTCCATCATTCTCCATGAAGTCGATGGACCTAGTTCCACTTCCTCTAACACAACTTCAACATCTACCGTTGCAGGACGTCCTATTTCACCGCCATGCCTTCCAGGTATGCGACCTTAAAAAAGTTCAAAATGATAGTTAAAAGAAGAATGGCTTCAAACAAGAAAGGTGTAAAAATTACTTACCTTCAGATATTTCTCTATGGGTGCGGGGGAATACTTCACGACCCGGATGCCGACGATTTGGGTATCGCTCTGCATAGAGTCTTTGAGCAGCTTTGTCATTACAGCAAGCTTCACCGTAAATTAGGTGAATATCCCCATATTCATGCGACGTATACTGCGTGTTCTCTGTCATAGTATTAATAACACAATATTCGAAGGGTCCAATTTCACAAAATGAACTTTCATTATTTCCGGTAAGTAACACAAAATAATATCAGGAGCAAATAATAATGTACCTTTGTACTATTTAGCATGTCATTGGTCGGTAACAAGACCAACTTGAATTTAAATCTATTAAATACATTCTAGCGTGTCTCAGTCCTTTACCCACAAAAGCGGCTATAACTTTTTTTTTTTATTCGAAACAGTAAGAGTGGCAACTTTCTGACATCTTTATTAAATTATCAATTTTTTTTGTAATGTAAAATTATAGCTCAGTACATTTTTTTTTTGTCAGAGATAGTCAAAGTTGGGGAAGAAAATATCAAAAATTAAAAAAACCCAAAATAGTCCTAATTTTTTTATGGTTCCTTTATATATTTTAACTACATTGCATTTGAGTATGGGGAAGCAACTATCTGGAAGTATTTTACATAAAAAATTTACTAAGTATAGCCTGGTTTGTAGATGCAGTTAAAGAAAATACATGCAAAGGCACGATTTTTTTTTAAATTCAAAAAATGTAAATATTTCAAAAACGGTGACACTTTTACCTGAAAATTTTTTGTTTATCCTGCGTTATCGATATTTAAGTCGAAATTTATATATCATCTACAAAAAAGTGTATGGGGAAATGCTAAAGAAGGTTTAACCAGCAGCTTGTGTGATTTATTTAGCTCTTAAGGTTGACAAACCGCTTGCATGGTGTATACGGCTCTTAACTCGTTGCCACCCTTCTTGTTCTATACAATATACAATACAGTCGACCGGCATTTCGTTTTAATCATCAGTAAATATACAAGATGGAAATAACACAATTAGGTGAGTTCATAGGCAGGTCTAATATTCTATTCAATTAGGAGTAGGATTTTCAACATCGATTTTGCCGGTATCGATATTGTTCAGCCCCATATATCGCCTTATCGATTTTACATGCAAATAATTAAATCGATTCATGATATCG
>NW_016157963.1:37224-37328 GCF_001687245.7 Rhagoletis zephyria
AAAAAAATGTACTGAGCTATAACTTTACATTACATAAAAAAATTGCTCATTTAATAAAGATTTCAGAAAGGTGCCACGCTTAACGTTTCGAATAGAAAAAAAAA
>NW_016157963.1:37353-55596 GCF_001687245.7 Rhagoletis zephyria
GAGTTGAGCGTTGGCGGCAGTTCCACAGGTCCCAATATCTGACAATTAAAAATACCGCACCATAAATTTATTTTGTACCGGTACTGCGAACGATCTTCTCTCATTTTGTGAGGATTGTCTATCTGCCAACTGTAAAGTTATGTAAATTAAAATAACCATCACGGTTGCATGATGATTCATCACTCCATATTATTTTATTAAAAAAGTCGGGGGTCTGAATCATGCATTCGCAACATTTCTCTGTAATATCTAACCCTCGACAGGTAATCTCTCTCTTGTGGAGCCTGAACACGTTGAATGTGGTAGGGATGGTATTTTAAAGCTTTGTGAACTGAAGTTTTTGGTATTACAGTCCGTCTTTCCATCATTCTCCATGAAGTCGATGGACCTAGTTCCACTTCCTCTAACACAACTTCAACATCTACCGTTGCAGGACGTCCTATTTCACCGCCATGCCTTCCAGGTATGCGACCTTAAAAAAGTTCAAAATGATAGTTAAAAGAAGAATGGCTTCAAACAAGAAAGGTGTAAAAATTACTTACCTTCAGATATTTCTCTATGGGTGCGGGGGAATACTTCACGACCCGGATGCCGACGATTTGGGTATCGCTCTGCATAGAGTCTTTGAGCAGCTTTGTCATTACAGCAAGCTTCACCGTAAATTAGGTGAATATCCCCATATTCATGCGACGTATACTGCGTGTTCTCTGTCATAGTATTAATAACACAATATTCGAAGGGTCCAATTTCACAAAATGAACTTTCATTATTTCCGGTAAGTAACACAAAATAATATCAGGAGCAAATAATAATGTACCTTTGTACTATTTAGCATGTCATTGGTCGGTAACAAGACCAACTTGAATTTAAATCTATTAAATACATTCTAGCGTGTCTCAGTCCTTTACCCACAAAAGCGGCTATAACTTTTTTTTTTTATTCGAAACAGTAAGAGTGGCAACTTTCTGACATCTTTATTAAATTATCAATTTTTTATGTAATGTAAAATTATAGCTCAGTACATTTTTTTTTTGTCAGAGATAGTCAAAGTTGGGGAAGAAAATATCAAAAATTAAAAAAACCCAAAATAGTCCTAATTTTTTTATGGTTCCTTTATATATTTTAACTACATTGCATTTGAGTATGGGGAAGCAACTATCTGGAAGTATTTTACATAAAAAATTTACTAAGTATTGCCCGGTTTGTAGNGAAAATACATGCAAAGGCACGATTTTTTTTTAAATTCAAAAAATGTAAATATTTCAAAAACGGTGACACTTTTACCTGAAAATTTTTTGTTTATCCTGCGTTATCGATATTTAAGTCGAAATTTATATATCATCTACAAAAAAGTGTATGGGGAAATGCTAAAGAAGGTTTAACCAGCAGCTTGTGTGATTTATTTAGCTCTTAAGGTTGACAAACCGCTTGCATGGTGTATACGGCTCTTAACTCGTTGCCACCCTTCTTGTTCTATACAATATACAATACAGTCGACCGGCATTTCGTTTTAATCATCAGTAAATATACAAGATGGAAATAACACAATTAGGGGAGTTCATAGGCAGGTCTAATATTCTATTCAATTAGGAGGAGGATTTTCAACATCGATTTTGCCGGTATCGATATTGTTCAGCCCCATATATCGCCTTATCGATTTTACATGCAAATAATTAAATCGATTCATGATATCGATACTTTCTTAAATATCGAACATTCCTACCTACAGCCTGCCAGGAAAAACGGTAAGAAGAAGTGTTACTTTACTTATGAAACTGTGCGATGAAATTACCTACGCAAATTGTTTTGTGGATCGAATTCACCTAAAGCTGCCTTTACACGATCAATCTTTGTTTTCCAAACCAGCAGGATGCCCACGCAAGTTGCCGAAGCACGTTGCCCACTCATGAGGTAAAAAAACCGGTGTTAGAAAAATTGTGGGTGCGTTGAAAATTAAAAATTGGAAAAATGAATGAATAAAATGTATCTAGCGTAAATAATTGGTTTTGCAAAAATATGAATGAATTTTTATTTTTGGCCATAAATCATGGAAAGTGCCCACCGCCACTAGTTTTCGGAGTATAATTTAAAATTTTATTTCATTTCTCCATTAATGTTATATGCTGACATTTATTATTATCTAATTAAATTTTACTTTAATTAATTCGCTGATGTTGTCAGTTAAGCTTTGGTTTCCTCGACAGCGGTAACGTAAAATAGCGGTTGTTTTTGTTGTGTTACCGGCTACAACAACCCCGCCCAGATCGGCTAGTCCCTCAATCGTTGTCGTCAGGCTCCACTAACGGCAGCCCTAGGAAGTGTGCAGCCTCGACGGGGTCTGCCCATAGGGACAGGGGCGTTAGCGTGGTGGGGTTTAGAGGGCATACGAAGAGATGCTGTGAGTCATGGGGCGACTCTCCGCATGCCGGACATTCGTTGGGAATTTCTTCGTTTAATCTGCTCAGGTATGAGTTCAACCTGCTGCAGTAACCAAAGCGGAGTTGGGCTAATGTGGTCCGAGTCTCCCGAGGCAGACGAAGTTCTGTCTCGTCCACGTTTGGTAGTTGTGTGCCAAGAACGGCATTCACAGGTCGGGAGGCTACATAACTCGAGACTGCCTCTCTGTGAATGCCGCCCAAGGCCTGTCGATAAGCTGTTGTTGTTGTTTGATGCACCCCTGGACTTCGTCCATCAGTTCGTAGAGATACCTCCTGACGTGCCTGGGCGAAGGCTCTTCTGCAAGAAGTTGCCTGTTTGCATGGCCACGTCTGTGGCTCCCAACCAGGAACTGCCTGCGGAGCATTATGTCATGCTCCTTAACTGGAAGCATATGGGCCTCCTCGTGCAGGTGGTGTTGCGGCGACATCAAGAGGCATCCTGTCGCTGCCCTAGGTGCCGAGTTCTGGCAAGTCTGCAGCTTCATCCACTGCGTCCTACTGGTCCCCGGTGACCACACTGGCGCAGCATAGTTCAGAACCCGCCGGCTAATTGCCTTGTACGTTGCCAGCAACGTTTCATGTCTTTGCCCCAGGTGCTGTCGGCTAGCGACTTGAGGACCTTGTTGCGGCTTTGTACTTAGTTGACAATTGCGGTTGTATGCACCGAGATGAAGAGCAGACTATCGAATATTACTCCGAGTTTCTTCGGGTTGTTCACCGTCGGAATTGGTGTATCAGCGACGTGAATTCCCAGTTGGAGTCTGACCTCCTTCGTCCAGGTTTAGGCTCCGTGCAGTCAAGAAGCGAGAAAGCTCAGCGAGATAACCGTTTATTTTCGAGCACAAGTCATCAATTCCATTCCCGGATGCCATGATCGAGCAATCGTCAGCATAAAAGACAATCGAGACTCCCTCTGGTGGTTGAGGGAGCTTTGAAATGTAAAAGTTAAATAGTAATGGGGAAAGTACACCACCCTGTGGAACCCCCTGTTTTATTTTCCTCGGTTTGCTCGATTGGTCTCTAAAAGTTACTGACGAGTGACGACCACTCAGATAATTCGCCGAGTACCGTTTGAGTCCCTGTGGGACAGAAGAGGCCTCTTTGTCTTCTAGTAGCGTTGAATGGCTGACAGTGTCGAACGCCTTAGACAGGTCCAGAGCTACTAGAATGGTTCTCTCACATTGGCGCTTCCGGTTTAGGCCACTAGTTATCTGGGTATTTATTTCTTTAAGTGCTGTTGTTGTGCTGTGCACTTTACGGAACGCATGCTGATGCTTCGCTGGGGTCAGGTGGTTTGTAAAATACGGGAGTAGCAAGGCCCCTAGTGTCTTCGCTACCGGGGAAAGGAGGGTTATCGGACGATAAGACTCTCCTTTGTTGGCTGGTTTCCCCAGTTTGAGCAGTGGGACCGCTCTCACCCATCTTCCAGATGTCTGGAATGACGAGAGTGGCCATTGACAAGTTGAGGACCTCCGTTAGGTACGCTACTCCCGTAGGAACCAATTCAGCATCAGGATGCATATTCCGTCGGGTCCAATGGCTTTGGAGGCTTTCGCCTTCCCCTTACCTCACCGCTGGGTAAAACAAGAGGCGCACTTGGTTTTGGCAGTTTGTGCAGCCTTCTGGTCACTTGACGTGTGGACATGCTGTGCTTGCTGTTGTTGAGATTGTTGCCCTGTGGTGTTAGTGGTCGGCGTCGCAGCTGGGGGTTGCGACCGAGCAGCACAGCATGGGCCCTCATAGTCCCTCGTCCAATCTCGCGTGGTGCGCAGTCTTGAGCATGCCCTAAAGTGACACCAGCTAAGGCAGGTGTTGCACTTGACAGATGTCACTTTACGGAATATCCTGGTCTAACACACCGTGCAGATTGTCGGAGGATCTAGGAGTTGTTGGCGGTGGCGTGTGGGTGGTGGTGCAGTTGTATTTGTGGTGTGGTCTGTTGTGTCTGTGGTATTGTCTATTGTCTATTGTCTATTGTGCCGTGGAGGCAGCTCGATTGGCGCAGCAAGGGGCCACATACGCAGTGGTCTATTGCCTGTGAGTCGTGAGGCCTGAGCAAACTCGGAGATGGCTCTACCCATTGCATGTATTGCTTCTGACGGGGGTGGATAATTATCTGCCGGTACGAGATTTGTTACTTTCGACATATGTCTAAGCGTTTCATATTCCGCTAGAATCTTATTCTATTCATTTTGCAGGACGGGATCCTTGGAAAGCCGTGTCTCATTCTGGAAAAATTGAGAACATTCTCTTTTAAGTGATGGGCCTAGGGAAACATTTCCTGGAAAATCTTTTCTAAATGGTAGTGACACTATGTATTTTCTTTCATTATTTTAAGGCTTTTGTTCTTTGGAATCTCCTCTATATTCCAAAAGGCACTCAGTTGCTTGTCCAGACTAACTTCGCTGTAGTAGGAGACGATATTCATTCCTGGATTTGTCGTATCAGTGCGCCCTGTTATTATCCAACCAAATACTGTCTCTTGGGCCAGAAGTGTGTTTAATATATTCTTAAGCCCGCTCAGAATAATTTGTGGATATATATCGCCACCCAGAACAAGGTCAATGACGAAAAATCGTTTATCCGCTAGAATCAGGCCTGGAAATGCTTGCTTAGTCACTGCACTAATGTGGCAAGTAGGAATATTTCCAGTTGAGCTAGCACTAGCACAGTGGTATTTAAGCGGAACAATGGGTCAACAGGAGATCGCAATTCGATGTTGCACGCTTCTTTAACCTGCGCCGTAGTTGTATTAGTGATGCCCGAAACTTGGGCATGCATACGCTTTGACGGCAGGTGAATTCCGCGTTTTAGTCTTTCAGTAATGAAAGAACACTCTGAACCAGAATCAATAAGTGATATAGCGGAATAGTTCGTAATAACACACCTGTGTTTGTATTCGCATAGCAAGACTTGACGTTTTTGCTTGTATGCTTGTTTGATTTTGTTGAACTGCGTTTGGCTTGGGCCTGATGGAATGTTGATGCAGAATAAGTCGCGGAATCTGAAGAGATCCCAAGTGTCGTTGCCTTTTTTGAGCTGTCGCCATATGAAGGAGCGTGTTGTGTCGCGAGTGGCACTTTATACAATTAAATGGGTTTGTGCATCTTGACACAGTATGTCCAGGCAATTCAGANGGGCCTGATGGAATGTTGATGCAGAATAAGTCGCGGAATCTGAAGAGATCCCAAGTGTCGTTGCCTTTTTTGAGCTGTCGCCATATGAAGGAGCGTGTTGTGTCGCGAGTGGCACTTTATACAATTAAATGGGTTTGTGCATCTTGACACAGTATGTCCAGGCAATTCAGACACCACTTTTTGCTTTTCAAAAAATCGATTCTATCAGCATGTGTTTTGTTGAGGAATTGTGAACAGTTGCGTAGCTTGTGCTCATTAGTTTGGCACATCTGGCAAGTGAACTTGGTCACGCTTGCCTGAAAGGCTTCTAGCCTTTTTGTGTTAGATTCCTGGTGGAGCCGTGGGGGTTGGTGTTTTGGAGCTTTCGCCGCTGTGGTACTCTTTCACCCCGCTAGAGTTGTACTGGCGCACATCACTCGATTGTAATAGTATCCTTTCATATAATTCTCCGCATCATATTCATAGACTTCAAGTTTCATCTCTATAATTTTTTTATTCCCCTCCATACCGTAAAGCATAATAAACATAGCTCTGCAAGTTTCCTTAACCCATCTTTTCACCCATATGATTTAAGATAATCAGTTATCGATAAATTAGATAGCCACCTCAGCTTACATCCAACTTCCGCCGAAATCCCTTCCCTCTTTCTTTTGGGAACCAGCGAGCCGGATACACGGGTGAAAAAAAAACAAGTGAAAATAATATCTATAGTAAACGGAAAGTTAAATCCTACATATATATACCTAACAAAAAGTTGGCGAAAATCAATAAATATCTATTAATTCCGGTACCATTTTTATATAAAATAATAACGCCTGGATTTTTACACACTAGAGGTAAGATTCCTACCGCAATTTTTATAGTTATGGACGAAATAATAAAAATTTACGTGTGTGCTCAAACTTAGCCAGCGCTAATAGTGGTACCTATTTACAGGTGTCAATATCCACAATATCCACGCCAACACGGACTGGCAAATAAACCGAGTACACATCCAAAGTCATTTAAACCGGCTGACATCGAAAAAGCTGTTAAATTCATCGAGTCTATAGCCGATTTAATGGCTCTTCCACTGCCCGGACGACTCCCAAAATTTAAGGATTTTCGGATAATGAAACTGCCATCCAGCGAGACGAAGTCCTCAATTTATCGAAAATACATTTCTTCACTCAGTGATGACGAATTGAAGATGAGTAATTGCAGTTTTCGACGGATATGGTCCAAATACATACCCCATGTTACAGTTATGAAACCAGCGGATGATCTCTGCGATGTCTGCCGTGGTAAGTAGCTCATTATTTTCTCATTTTATAGTTGTATCAAACGTTGAGATTAAATTCAGTATTTTTTCTTTTAATAGGAAACACAATATCGATTGCGCAAGCCAAAGGTGTTACTGACATTGAACGCGCACAGAAGCTTAATCAATTTCTTGATCACCTCCACCGAGCCCGAAATCAACGAGAATATTATCAAAATTGGTGTAGAAATACTGACCCTACAGCAGTCGTTCTGTCATTTGATTTTGCCCAAACCGTTCACTACCCTGTCAGTCCACAACAACCTGGTACAGCATACTTCAAAGCAACCAAGAAGTGCCGAATTTTTTTTTTTTTACAGTACAATTACATGATAGACGAAAAAGATGACGTTGGTAAAGGACCTAACTGTGTTGTGAGCATCCTGCATTATCACCTGCAAACCTACTATAAAGACATTGAAACACTCGTTCTTTTCTGTGACAATTGTGTTGGGCAGAATAAGAATAACATTGTACTATCATATCTGCAATGGTGTTTGGCTCGGGGTCTTAACAAAACTATTTTATTCAATTTTCTACTTACCGGGCACACTAAGTTCGCGCCTGATCGTTACTTCGGTATTTTCAAAAGTAAGTATGCCGTCAGTAACATCGACACGTATGCAGATTTACTGCAGTGTGTCGAGGCATCATCACCTGGGGGTTATAATAAAGCTATATCGGCTGAAAAAGTCGTCTGGTATGAATGGGACAGCTATTTTAAACCACTGTACAAGTCACTTGTTGGAATAACGCAATTCCATCATTTCATAATCTCTACAGATTGTGTAAAAACAAAGAGATTCGCAGACAGTGAAGAAGTGCAGTCCTTTAAGCTTCTGTTAAAACATATCGATCCTGAAATGCCGAAAGTTATACAACCAGCCGGTTTATCTTTGGAACGTCAGTGGTACATCTATCACAATCTTCGCAGCTTACTTTCGGATATATCTAAAGTAGATATTGTGGCTCCATTGCCGAAAGATTTGCCATCGAAGAAACGGAAGGCAAAAACTAGTGAAGATGTTCTCAAACCAGACGAGGAACCAGGTCCATCTTTCTCAGGATCAACACGTAAAAAGATCTCAAGGAAAACGACAACAAAGAAAAATACATAAACTACTCAACATTATTATTTTTGGCCCATAATACGTTTTTCTAGTGTATAATCATGTCTTTATAGCTTATAATTCAATGTATTTTGTTCATTACCAATAATTTATATTTTGTCGTATTTTTACTCTTCTTTCTCTACATTTTTAGTACACTTCTAAGCAAGTTAGGATTTTCTGCTTTTCACCACGTGAAAAAGCATCTCATCTTCCATCCGAATCACCCAAAAAGTGAAAATTGATTTTTTGACACCTAAGCCCCCTTTCCGTAGACCAGGTCACATATAGTAATTACCTTTAGCGTATAATACTTACCTTTAGTCTGTAAAATTTACCTTTAATCATTTCCTTACACTTAATTTAGATCGTTTCGACGTATTTTCTAAAAGTGCCTTCAATTAAGGAGTTTTTGGAATAAAAATTACGCTCAGAGATCGGAGAATATTTTATCTTTAAAAGTTTGTTTATTCTAAAAGCACACCTCTTGCTAAGGTATCAAATTATTCGTAATTGTTTGTAGAATACAATACATACTTAAATAGTTCTTAAAATTAAATGCTTCAAAACCTATACGCGATAAACCGAAAATTTTGAAAATTGTGAAATGTAGAGTTACAGACTTTGAGTTACTTGCCATTTGGTTTTTTTTAAGGCACACTTTACTACATATGAAGTGTACACATAAGTGCTAAATACCCATTTAATTTCAAATCAGAATATGGTGTGCTTCAAAAGTTATGACATAATTAATTGTGCCCCTCTTAAAAATTACTTACAAAATTCACTTGTTTTCATTATTTTTTTTTATTTGAGCACCTATAATTCAAAAGTTATGCAGCAAATTGATCAAATTTTTTTTGAGGCTTCAAGTATAGGTCAATGAATTATATCCAAAAGCAACCAGCTGGATTTAGTTTACAACAGTGAAAATAAAGGGCCTCATGCATAAAAAGTGCGATGAAGCTCCGACTCAATTTTCAGTACAAATTCTTGAGCTTGAGCTCACCCCATCAGTGCAAAAATTGAGTCTGAGCTTAAGCTCACTTTTTATGCATGAGGCCCAAAGTTAATTAGCACAAAGGTTACCTGTTTTTTAGATTTGCCCATATATATGTAAGTGCATAGTCAAACTTGCGATTTACCTATCTACCCTACTGGCTAAGTGGCGCACATATCTATATACATATATATACAATTGTCCACAAAATAATAGGAGTGCGATATTTTGACCAGTTTTGGCTATTTGTCTTTTGTTTATTTAATGTTTATTATTTTTTTTATAAAAGCCTAGCTGGCTATACAACAAACACCATATAAATTCAGATTTTAAACTTTGTATAAAAATTATAAAAATTTTGCAATTTTTCACCCAAATTTCAAACTTTTTAATCAGAATCTTTAGAAAAAATTCTGGTATGCAGTTTTGTAGCACATTCAATTCTAGTCTGAAGAAGTGCAAGTTTCAAGCGGCTAAAAAATTCCGTTGATTTTTGAGAATTTTTTTGGTTAAAGGTGTTTCACGTTTTTTCCATACAAAGTATGTCGACAATTTTCTTTTATATGGAGGACACTGCCAGCAAAAAAGTTGCCAAAAATCAACGGAATTTTTTAGCCGCTTGAAACTTGCACTTCTTCAGACTAGAATTGAATGTGCTACGAAACTGCATACCAGAATTTTTTCTAAAGATTCTGATTAAAAAGTCTGAAATTTGGGTGAAAAATTTGCAAATTTTTATAATTTTTATACAAAGTTTAAAATTTGAATTTATATGGTGTTTGGTGTATAGCCAGCTAGGCTTTTATAAAAAAATAATAAACATTAAATAAACAAAAGACAAATAGCCAAAACTGGTCAAAATATCGCACTCCTATTATTTTGTGGACAACTGTATATATATAAGTTACCCACAAGAAAAAATATTAATACCAGAACAAAACTAAAAGTAGACTTGGAATTAAATTAAATACAGGGAACAATTGATTAATATCACTATATAGTTAACTTTGTAATTCTGTCAATCACCATTAGGCACTGTACTTATTTGTTTTTAGTTAACATAACTTGAATATATTAAATAAAGAAAAAAATATGGATTCGTAAATTTATCTTATTAATGGTCTGTTTCTGAAGGAAGCGTGTGATGCGATGGGGCTTTATGACCAGTAACAAAGCCATGGTAGGGTGGGTGAAGAGCAGCCGTAACAAATACATACGCGCCAGGCTAAGATAATATAGGTAGTTAAGGGCAGTAGATCTTATGATGGTGTGGTAAATCATTTGTTTTCCCCTAGTGAGCAAGAATAATATTATCTGGTTAGGACAGTAGGCAGAGGGGCTTGGTTTGCAGCTGCGTTAATGCACGCAATGATGCGAAAGATTGTTATTGGAGATATCGCCGCTCAGTCGAACGCATCACTGGGACTTCACTTTGCGAAGCTCTACGTACGAACTTCCAGCAGCATAAAAGTGAGTTTGAAATCAAAGAACAAATTCGAAGTAGAAAGCAAGGAGCTACAGAGATCTTCGATGATTTAAGAAATGCTGTTATCAAACTTGCTGAGTCCTTACAATCTCCGTTTCCAGAACCAGAGCTTATCGAAATTTTACAACATAATTTAAGACCGCGTATTCGACAACAGTTGTTGTATATACCGATCAATTCGATAGCCCAACTTCGAAAATTATGCCTGAAAGGCGAAAGCTTAGCAAACGAAATTGTCAAGTCGACTAATTCGCAAACAATGGTAAGACAACGACACCAAATGCGTCGTCATGTCAACGAATTACAAGGTGACGACGATTTATCAGAAAACTTAGATTACGAAATCGACGAAGTTTCGAAGCCTTCTGTAAAAGCCAAAATACTCTGTTGGAATTGTAAAGGTGAAGGACATCGTTACTATAACTGCCTGGAAGAGCGAACGGTATTTTGCTATGGCTGTGGTGCACCCGATATTTATCGACCAAAATGTCCAGATTGCTCTTCGGGAAACTCCAAAGCGAGCGAGGCTTTGAAGCAGAGTCCTCGCTCCCCGAAGACAAACATTTAAAAAAGTTGCTCATATGTCTTGACAAGTCCATCACGAATGGTGGCGTAACGTCGCTCATACGCCCTGACAGCAAGGAAACTACTAATCCGTTTACAATTATACCATATGAAGTCCGCCTTAAAAATTATAACGAAATTAGGAAACAAAATTTTGATAATGACAGAAAACCATCCTCAAGTCGTTCGTCTGCCCGTCACAGTGAATTTTGGAAGGTTGTTAAAAATAATCGCAAACAGATAAAAAGTTTTGTTTGTTCGATCGAACGTAACTTGTTTGATTTACGACCCTATGCGAAGATTGAAATTCTCGGATGTGAACATTTGGCCCTCCTAGATAGCGGAGCCGAGGTTTCGTGCTTAGGTTCTTTGCTAGCGGAAAAGGTTTGCAAGGAACAACAACTACGCAAGCATTCAACGTCGGTATGTACCGCTGACGGAAGCAAAGAAGTAGTTTTCGGTACCATAGTGTTAAATGTAAAGTTTGAAGATAAGAAAGAAGCCATACAGTTTTTCATTATACCCTGTATGTCACAAAACGTCATACTTGGAGTCGACTTTTGGAGTAAATTCCAAATAGCCCCACGCATAGTATCCGAAAATATCCTTTTCTTAAGTGCTGAAGAACAACGAAAATTAGATTTTATTAAAAATAGATTTCCAAGCTTCGAAAAAGAAGGCTTAGGAAAAACTTCGCTTATGGAACACGTTACTGAGCTCCATCCTGCTGTCCGTCCGATAAAACAACGATATTTCCCAATATCGCCTGCCGTGAAAAAGTTTGTACATGCAGAGATAGATGAAATGCTCAAGCTAGGTGTAATCGAGGAATCCCCGGATAGTCCGTTGTCTAGTCCGATTGTGTTAGTGAGAAAGCCAAATAAAGTCCGTCGGTGTCTAGATTCAAGAAAAGTTAATAGCATTACCGTTAAGGGCGCGTATCCTCTTCCTCACATTGATGGTATTCTAAGCAGAATACCCAAGGCGAAGTACATTAGGACACTCGATTTGCGTCGTGCCTTTTGGCAGATACCGCTTCAGAACGCTCCAGAGATTACACCTCTTTTACTGTTCCAAATTGTCCGCTTTACCGTTACCGCGTAATGCCATTTGACTTATGCAACGCCCCACAAGCACTTTGCCGCTTGATGGATCGCATTGTCCCTCATCAGCTAAGGAATCAAGGTTTTGTATACTTAGACGACCTTCTTATTGAGTCAGAAGACTTTGACACCCACATGTCCGTTTTATGTGAAGTTGCACATCGCTTAAGAAAAGCGGGGTTGACAATTAATGTCGAGAAAAGTAAATTTTCTATCAGAGAGGTTAAATATCTCGGATATATCGTAGGTGAGGGAAAACTTAAGACCGACCCGGACAAAGTTTCTGCAGTATCTAATTACCCGGTGCCAACTAATGTGAAGCAACTACGCCGTTTCCTGGGAATGGCGGGATAGTACCGCCGTTTTATTGATAACTTTGCCGCGATCACTACGCCCCTAACTAATTTGCTGAAGAAATTTAAGACGTTTTGTTGGAATGAGGAAGCGCAAACTTCTTTTGACAAATTGAACCAAATGCTGTCTTCAGCACCAGTTCTGTCTAGCCCAAACTACGAAAAACCCTTTTTCATCCAGTGTGACGCCAGCAAGCTTGGTGTTGGTGCCGTGTTAGTACAAAAGAATGACGATGATATAGAAGCCCCGATTGCCTATTTTTCGGTAAACTTGAACAAGGCCCAAAGTAACTATAGCGTTACTGAATTGGATTGCCTCGCAGCAGTACTCAGTTTAAAATAGTTTAGAGCTTATGTTGAGGGCCAGGATTTTACTATCGTCACTGACCACGCCAGCTTGCAATGGCTCATGCGCCAGACAGACCTGTCCAGTAGACTACCTCGATGGGCGTTAAAACTGCAAGGATACCGGTTTAAAATAGAACACCGAAAAGGTTCACTAAATGTGGGGCCAGATTTCTTGTCACGGCAAAATTTTGATGAAGTGAATGAGTTAGAAGTCCGTCCGTTAGTCGGTCTGGCGACCCCCTATGTCCGTTCAGTATACTGTCCAACGTCCTTTCCAGAAATTGTACATAGACCTACTTGGACCATATCCGAGATCAAGACAAGGAAATATTGGCATTTTAATCATGCTCGATCACCTCACGAAATTTCCCTTACTAAAAGCTCTTAGAAACTTTAACACCCCGGTTATTGCAACTTTTTTACAGAAAATGGTTTAAGTGTTTTTGGAACTGCAGAAATTATTTTACGCGACAATGGCAAACAATTCAAATCCACACAATTTAATAATCTTTTAGCAGAACGCGGCATTAAGCATTCTTATGCCGCTTTATACAGCCCACAAGCTAATGCGAGCGAGAGAGTTAACAGATCGATTATCGCTGGAATAAGATCATACTTGAAAAGTGACCAGGCACAATTGGACAAACACTTAGCAGACATTGCGGAAGCGCTGAGGAGTTCTTACCACCAGTCCATTGGATGCACGCCGTACTTTGCTCTATTCGGTTAGCAAATGATCTCGCACTCCGACGAATATGGGATACTGCGAAAGTTAGAAACACTTGACGAAACCGGCTTGCACAGAACCGACAGACTAAAATGTATACGCAAGTCAATATTGGAGAACATTAGTAAAGCGTTCGAGAACTCCGCCAAACGCTACAATTTGCGAAGCAATGCGAAAAATTTCCAAACAGGAGATACCGTTTACCGACAGAACTTCGTGCTGAGTGACGCTAGCAGAAAATTTTGCGCAAAGTTTGACCCAAAGTTCCTTAAGGCCAAAGTGATTACGGTTAAAGGCAATTGCATGTATGAATTGGAGGATGAAATTACAAGAAAGCGCGGAATATACCACAGAAAAGATATTCAGGAAGCCAAAGGGGTAATTCACACTGCACCAACACTCTAACAGGGAACAATTGTACTAGCGCACATCACTCGATTGTAATAGTATCTTTTCATATAATTCTCCGCATCATATTCATAGACTTCAAGTTCCATCTCTATAATTTTTTTATTCCCCTCCATACCTTAAAGCATAATAAACATAGCTCTGCAAGTTTCCTTAACCCATCTTTTCACCCATTTGATTTTATATAATCAGTTATCGATAAATTAGATAGCCACCTCAGTTTACATCCAACTTCTGCCGAAATCCCTTCTTTCTTTCTTTTGGGAACCAGCGAGCTGGATACACGGGTGAAAAAAAACAAGTGAAAATAATATCTATAGTAAACGGAAAGTTAAATCTTACATATATATACCTAACAAAAAGTTGGCGAAAATCAATAAATATCTATTAATTCCGGTGCCATCTTTATATAAAATAATAACGCCTGGATTTTTACACACTAGAGGTAAGATTCCTACCGCAATTTTTATAGTTAGAGACGAAATAATAAAAATTTACCACGTGTGTTCTCAAACTTAGCCAGCGCTAATAGTGATACCTATTTACAGATGTCAATATCCACATCATCCTTTCGTTTGTCAATGCATGCGTTAAGGACATTGGTGGGCTAAACTATTTCCGTAAGCAAGTGCATGCAAATTATTGCTCACACTGATATTCGTGACAACACTGGTCATCCTCAAGAATCCATTCTTGGCGACAGGAATTATAGTGCTACTAAAGTTCTATCAACTTGCACTCTATGATTCCACCTAATTCTTATACTTCATTGTTGTCTCCGGAATTGACACTGAGAACGATAACTCCATTGTGGGTATCACCCACCTGTATAACATAGCCTTCAATACCCGTTTCGACTACCAAAAACCTACGACCTCATCGGCGACCGGCGATAACTTCCAGCATCACTAATTGAATTACATTATTATTCTTCATATACCATTCCTACAGTAAGCTAATGTATACATCACAACGAAAATTCATATATTCGAACGCATTACAAAAAAAAAAACTGTTTATATGCAGGTGAATCAACATCTAATACAGCGAACTGACCTGAAAAATAACAAAAGAAACCTTAACTGAGAATTATTGCAAATGGGATTAATACAATATATAGTATTTACCTTTAGCGTATAATACTTACCTTAGTCTGTAAAATTTACCTTTAATCATTTCCTTACACATAATTTAGATCGTTTCGACGTATTTTCCAAATGTGCCTTCAATCAAGGAGTTTTTGGAATAAAAATTACGCTCAAGATCGCAGAATATTTTATCTTTAAAAGTTTGTTTATTCTAAAAGCACACCTCTCGCTAAGGTATCAAATTATTCGTAATTGTTTGTAGAATACAATACATACTTAAATAGTTCTTAAAATTAAATGCTTCAAAACCTATACGCGATAAACGGAAAATTTTTAAAATTGTGAAATGTAGAGTTACAGACTTTGAGTTACTTGCCATTTCGTTTTTTAAGGTACACTTTTCTTACCTACTACATATGAAGTGTACACATAAGTGCTAAATGCCCATTTAATTTCAAATCAGAATATGGTGTGCTTCAAAAGTTATGACATAATTAATTGTGCCTCTCTTAAAAATTACTTAAAAAATTCACTTGTTTTCATTATTTTTTTTTTATTTAAGCACCTATAATTCAAAAGTTATGCAGCAAATTGATCAAATTTTTTTTGACGCTGCAAGTATAGGTCAATGAATTATATCCAAAAGCAACCAGCTGGGTTTAGTTCACAACAGTGAAAATAAAGTTAAATAACACAAAGGTTACCTGTTTTTTAGATTCGCCCATATATATGTAAGTGCATAGTCAAACTTGCGATTTACCTATCTACCCTACTGGCTAAGTGGCGCACATATCTATATATAAGTGACCGCTGAAACACAATGCCGACGAACGACGAACTTTTCGCTGCGAATGTTCGCTGTAAAAATTAAAACACACTGTCGTATATGAGAACGACGACTTTCGTCCGACGACTGTTCGCAACGATAGACATATTTCTATCGTCGTCGCTAGCGGCAACGGCAAAATACGATCCATTGTGGCCAAATGCTAAATATTCTCAGGTTTTTAAATCGAAAAGGAAAAATAATGTATTAGTTTTTGTTAAAAATTAATAATCTTACTGTTCGTAAAAATTTTATTTTAGTAAAAACTATTTTCTAACATTTCCTGTTCTTGTTGAACCATTTATTTGTTATTATATTCCTTTTGTGTTCTCAAAGTTTTCTTTTTTACGTTTGGTCACCCTATCAGCTGATATGTGTACAAACTGTTTTTGTGGAAGAAAGTAAACATTGCGGCGAACGAACTTAAATTCTTGTTATTATTGCAAACAAAATGGATATTAATGAAATATTAATAGAAGAAGTTAGAAACATGAATGTTTGTACGACTTATCGAGCAATGAATACAAAAACGTGTTTAAAAAGGCAGTGATTTGGGAAGAAATCGGCAAATCTGTTTCTTTACCGGGTAAGTAAAAATTAAAGGAAGCATTTTGCATTCAATATACTATCGAAGCTATATTTGTAATCATGTAAAAAGCGGTGGAGAGGACTTCGCGACACCTACAAAAGGCGAAAGCGCACTTCGCAACTTAGCTCCGGCAGCGGCGCACCGAGTCCTACAAAAAAGTGGAAATATTTGCAGACGTTGAGTTCTTTAGACAATTACAAGGATTCGAGGCCGTGAGTGTTCACTTTTTGGACTGAGTTTTGATTTTTTGTTTACTTGTTCACACATTCTTGTTTAGAACTGTTGGAAGTGTCCTCCCCGAAGAAAGGGAGCTTGACTTTTTGTTAAATTGCTCCTCATCAACAAGTCTCACAGAGAATCAAAGCTCACCAACAACACCAATAATAGATGAAGGAGAACACCAAAGAAAAGAGCCGCTACCGAGGAAACCATCAAAGAAGCAAGCAGATGCAGAGGTCATGCAAGTTTTTACGGAAGTGGTGCAGGAATGTGCGGTTACAGTGAAAGAGCTCGCATCTGCTGCAATATCAAGTGACCAAGAGCGTGATGCGACATCTTTATTATTTGAAAGCTTGGCAAAAAAAATAAGTGGCGCTGATTTGCGCAGGGCGATGTAAGGCGAATAGAAGCAAAAGTAATTGCTTTGGTTTATGATGAGCTAGCCAACATTAGCAATAAGTGAAATAATTAAGTTTGATCTCTACGAAATTGAAAGCAATTTAAAACATGCATATTGGAGTGAACGGTGGAATATTCATACATAGATTTTAATTTTTTTAATTAAGTGGTTTCATGTTTTTTGTCTTCAACTTGGACAACTTGTGTCATTTCATAATGTATTTTTTGTATTTTATTCGTCGTAAGGTTGTGAATGGTTGCTAAAATTTCATCAAATTTCGTAATTTAATTTGATATTTCATTCGTCAAAAGTACGTAAATAGCTGTGAAAGTTTCGTTAGTTATTCGTAGTTGGTAGACTAAAGTTGTGCAACCATTTACAGTGTTACCACGATTAAAGCCCACATCTTTATTGAAGACCTAGGTGTTAATTCTCTTTTCCTAGGAAGTGTCAATTGTCCCCCGTTGCATCCCTTTGGCTCTAGTTCCGAACCAGTTCTAAATTCAACAGATAAGATCTAGTTCGTTTTGCATCCCTTTTTCTATAGTTCCGAACCAGTTCCAAATTCGACAGATGAGATCTAGTTCGTTCTGCATCCCCTTTTGTTTAGTTCCAAACCAGTTCCTAATTCGACAGATAATATCTAGTTCGATCTGCATCCATTTTTTATATGTAGTTCCCAACCTGTTATAAATTCGTCACCTTAGATATATATTTCTAATCAGGCTTTTCGAAACATTTCCCTTTTATATTAAATACGATCGGTTGAAGGAAGGGCAATACCATCACAAATGTTTAAACGCATTTATTAAAAATTTATAATAATAATAATAATAATAATAATAATATCCCAACGGTTTTTACCCTCCATTCCCGCCCATCCGCACGAGGGGCGCAGTCCGCATGACGTACGGAACCAATATTATAAATTTTTGTGCCGAGTCACGATAGGCAGGAGTTTGTTAAGTGTCGAGATCTAAAACTGTTCAGCTACAGAACTAAATTCATCAGCTGATTTTATGTATTTATGTCAATAATTCACTTATTGAGAGAGGAGCGTATCGCTTTCTTAATGCTGAAAAGCGGATCTGATATATCAAACGTGCTGGAATGAGAGTTAAAATCCTGGCATAAGCAACGGAGTGGGT
>NW_016157963.1:56394-62203 GCF_001687245.7 Rhagoletis zephyria
AATTCGACAGATGAGATCTAGTTCGTTCTGCATCCCCTTTTCTTTAGTTCCAAACCAGTTCCTAATTCGACAGATGAGATCTAGTTCGATCTGCATCCATTTTTTATAGTTCCCAACCTATTATAATTTCGTCACCTTAGATCTACATTTCTAATCAGGCTTGTCGAAACATTTCCCTTCTATATTAAATACGATCGGTTGAAGGAAGAACAATACAATCCCAAATGTTTAAACGCATTTATTAGAAATTTATAAACCACATTAGTAGTAGTAGTAGTATTAAACTTAAGTAGTAAGTAAAAAACAAAAGTGCGTTCTGCTTAAAAGTAAAAATATTAGTTCACTTTGTCTTACTTGTCTAAATTTAAGCATATTGATTTTTAATTAAATTCAGTTCTTTTTAAGCTTATATGTATATGTAGTACTTCGAAAGTTTTTAGCGTACTTAAATAAGATATACAGTCAGTCAATAAAGTTTAGGTATAGCGAAGTTTTTACAATACCGGCAACTATTTTTTAAATATTTTGCACAAGGTTTGGAACTCTCATTTTTGGGGATTTTGTTGTAGAATTGACCATATTTTTATAAAAAATTACCGAAAACCAAAATATTTAAAAAATAGTTGCCCGTATTGTAAAAAACTCGTTGTACCTAAACTTTACTGACTGGCTGTATTAAGGTAGCTGTGCTGGATTGCATACAAAAAATTAATTTGTCTTTTCTTAAAAAAAAAGGTAGCTCTGGTGGCTTGCATTTTTAAATAAATTTAGTGATAAAGTGATAATTATTTTGACACTTTTTTTTTAAATGCCTCTCTTTCTGCAACTGCATTGCCTTTCTCAATTGTCCTTCAGGATATTGGCTTTTGTTTATGGAATCACTAAGTATAATGATTATTAAGCAACTCAAAAACTATACCAGCGTGATTACCGACGTATCCTTTTGAGAGGTAGCCGCACCCTTATAAGGGGAATAAGACCCAAACTTTTCAGGTCAAAATTTCAGTAGGTTGCGTCTGTATGGCCCTTTCAATTTTATAAATTATCATTATTTTTAAGTGGAAAAATAAAACTAAAAATTAATAATAATCTCTGCGCGAAAAAATAAAAATCATTAAATAATCATTATTTGTAATCCCAAAAATAAAAATCAAATAATAATTATTTCCGTTTGAGCGAAAAAATAAAACTCAATAATAATTCATAAAAGAATGATTAAATGCTGATTTAAATTATTTTTCTCATGATTACCTTCCCTGCGTTTAAAATTTGAAATGAAATAGTTTAGTGAAAGTACCACATTTCACTGCTTTTGAGCGGGTGCGGGACTAGTTACTATCGGCCTGGTTCGTTTTTGGCGAAAAAGAACTAGTACTGAACCAGAAATTTGGTTCACTAGTTCGTGTTTTCCCTACAGGGTTAGAGTATATCACTCCCCATACAAAAAAAATTGGTACTTTTTTCCATTGAAGTTATAAAATCTATTATATTTTAAGACTTCCACCTAAATATTTCGGAAAAATATTAAGATTTTGGTGAGCTGGACCTATTTTAAAATACCTCCATAAATTGAGTTTTTTATGAATAAAAATAGGTATTTTAATATTTTTTGAAAAAGATCACCTCAGAGGACAAAACAGTTTAAGCTTAAAAAAATTTGCATACAAATATTTTAAACAATGTTTCAACGAAAGTATAATAATGGGATTTTTGATGCTGTTTTTGAACTTTTTTCAAGGATTGGTAACAGGAAAATTTGAAAAACTCGGACAAAACTTGATCGATTTAGACTAATGAGGTATCATTGGAAACGTATTTTTATTTCTTTGCAAATAAGCTCATTCAATTAATAAATAGAAATGTAAAATAAGTGATCGGCATTCCAAGTTTAATTAAGATGTGTTTATATTTCAAAAAGGAAATGAGTTTTTTTTGCAAAGAAATAAAAACGGTGAGAACTGATATTTCAACTGATACCTCACAAGTCGAAATCGGTATAGTTTTGACCCACTTATTCAAGTTTTTCTTAAACCATTCTTTGAAAAAATAAAATAAAAAAACTGCGTCAAAAATCTCATTGTTATGATTAGGTTGAAAAATTTTGTTTATATTTTTATGCAGATTTTTAAAGCTTAAACCGTTTTATCATCTGATGGGATTTGTTGTGTTGTGTTGACTTTTAATACACACATTTTGCACAAACTTTGAAATTTAGATTTATTTGACTTTCGTTAGATAATGAGGTATAAAAAGATAACGAAAGAATTTAAAATAAAAAACATTATAAATATTCTAAATAGATCACTGTATAATTTTGATTTGACTAACTGTAAATGATCGAAGTTAATAAAAAATATGTTCATGTGTTTAATAAATACTCTGCCAGTTCGTCTCTTAATGCAAATGCCTCCGCCGATGAGCGATTAGCCTGGGAAATGCGAATGGGTCTCAAGTCTGTAGTTGATTGCCTCCATGTTCCTGGAATAAAAACGCCATCTTCTACGCGATCCACTAAATTTTCACTGACGTAGCCGCTGCTTCTGTCTAACATCAAATAGTTGTGGAGAACTACCGTGGCCAATACTATCTTATCAACATTTTTGGAGCTACTTGAATGGTGGTATGAAGTATTCTCCATCTGTTTGCGAGAATTCCAAACGCATTTTTAATATGGACTTGAGCGGATGATAACTTCTTATTAAAATTTAGTTTCGTGGTTGGCAAATTGCGTCCAGGATATGGGCGCATTAGATTGCGTTTCAGAGGGAACGCGTTGTCTCCCACAAAAAAATATGGAAAGTTTCTATCTGAACCTAAAAAAAAAATTAAAAAGATTAAAGATTAATATTAAAAGTATATTAGGATAAAGAGTAAGATTAAGATTAGATTAAAGATTAATATTAAGAGTAGCATTCGGATTTATATTCATACATATTAAGATTAGGATTAAGATTGTTCGTTTACCAGGCAGGCTATCATCTGGAGGTAGCATGATGTTGTTTCTCAATATCATATTCCCAAAAGCACTATGAGCGAAAACTCCACCGTCACTTTGACTTCCCAATGCACCGACATCAACGAAGGTAAAGGAGTAATCAGCAATGCACGCTGCCATTAGGACTAGTATACTGAACGTTTTTTTGTAGTTTTAGTATAAGGAGCCACTGCGCTTCGGGCAAATTATGTTGACATGCTTGCCATCAACTGCTCCGAGGCAATGGGGCATTCTACTTTTCATGTAAAATCTTTTGAAATAAAAAATAGAACGATTACCATATTTCAGGAACATTTTTTTTACAAACCCGTTGGCAATGTTTTTCCACTCTGTTAAATTTGGTTGTGCAACATAAATTGCATGCAGCTCACTCCAAATCGCATCACAGGTTTCGTAAATGATTTTCCTTACTGTTGAGACTCCCATTTTATAAGAGAATGCCAAAAATTGTGGGCTACATCCTTGTGATAAGTATCTGGCAATATATTTATTATCGGTTTATAATATAGGTATATGTGTAAATGTACATATGTATATTTATGTATATGGTAAGCATTTACTTACATCAACGTCATACCCAAACGGGTCTCTTCGTCTATTGGCTCTCTTCTGGAAAACCTTTGCAACTTCTCTCTAAGTAAATTAAGAAGGACATTGAACTTAGGCACAGTCATTCTCGTGGCCTTAAAGAAATGTTCTTCATCTCTCAGCTTTAGTAGAGCGAAGCTAACTCCATGAAATCCAAGCCGTTTCCTCGCAAGGTTTACTCGCCGGATCCACCGTCTCCTTTTTAAGCGTTGGCGTGCATCAATATACAGCTTTACCATTATGAACATGATTTTCATAATTTTAAAAATTTACACAAGTCGAAAAGTTCTTTGATCCATCTTCAAAAATGTATGTCTCTTTAGCACAATTATATTCTCACTTTATAAAAGAAAATTAAAAGTTTGATTCTGCCTAGGGATGTCGGAGAAACATCGATGCATCGAAAATCTTACACTCGATGTATAAATAGTCGATGTATGGATTTTTTGAAATTTCTAGTACATTAAACCGTCATACCTGTTTTTCAATTGTACAAAAAAGAGAGGTGATTTTGACAAATTAGTTTAAAAGGCTCCAAAAAGTTGTATTTAGAAACATAATTAGCTTATTTGCAGTAATTTATTTCAAATTTTCTACAATTTTGGTCAAGAATGATAGAAAATAGATTGCGCGGTCGACGGTGAACAAAAAATTTACGATCTGCGCATCTACGCCATTGCAGCAAAGAGCGTAAAAAATGCCAAGAACGTATGTAAATACGTTCTTTGAATTGTGTCAAGATTGTGTCAAGATGGCGCACATTTTGTAAACAAACATATAAACATTGAAAACAAGCCATAATTTTTAATATTTTTGCTTGCAATCGGTTAAATATAGAATTCCAGTGAAACGTTAAAACTCTAGAATAAGTATTCGACGTAAATAAAAATATTATCGTAGTTTTATAGCTACACATTTTGCATGGTGAATGCTGGAAGAGAACTTCCAATTATAGCTGTGGATTTATGGATTTGTGCTTTGGGGCACAATTTGAGTCAACAATCAGCAATAATCTTCACTACTGTCGTTCAGCATGAATAACATTATCAACAGTTTCGGCCCTGGCGATACACAGCCATTTAGTGAAAGATGCGCAGGTGAATCATCATCTCTAGCCACAAATACCAGCCCCAGCTTACTTAAATAAGATGGACGCAAATAATGCTGATTAGCCAGGAGATATTAAAAAAAAATTGCAACAAAAATTCCAATAGTAAGTTATTGCAAAAAATACCACAAATGACTTTGCTAATCTTTGCATACACAGTGAACCCCACACTGCCGAGCAACTACTCGAAAAAAATGTAAATGTGAAAAATTGGAGAAAGTCCTTGTTGCAATTCAAAAATCAAAGCCAATTAGGTAGTTATTGGAAGCCGTGCAAAAAATGTGAATCCACAGGATAGATTCACAATTATATGCAAAACCAACTATTACAACTATGAAATCATTAGAGAACATTTTAAAAACAAACACGGCACTAAGTTGAAATAGATTTTTGTACATTTATTCATTGTGCATTAAATTTGTCATCTATCTCGACACTATGTTATACAAAGTTTGTATTTTCTATTTAGAAAAACTGTTTAGAAATATGGTGCTATTATATTATACTTAAAATAAATTCATTACACTTGTATTAAGTTATGAAACATTATAACCGATTAAGTTTAAATAAAGCAAAATTTAATGAAAATGATTTTGGAACTTAATAAGTTAATTCAGATAATAAAAATTAAAAGTTTATTTACAGCTAAAACTTATAAATAATAGGCCGGGTCGATTTGTGGGGAGGCAAAAAAATCGCCCATTGCTCTGGGAAAATCATATTCTAGGGATCAAAATAAGAAACTTTGCCGAAGGAACCATACCTCTAAAACGAATTCTGATGTCCCCCAATTTGGGTCGAACTTTTGGGTAGGGGAAATTTTGAAAAATCCCACTTTGACCCATTTAGAGTGCTCCAATCGAGTCCAAATGTATGACCGACCCCCACTAACTTTGGAGGCCCGACCCACCGATGCCAGTGGCACACCCCCTGGAACCCCCCTGGGGGTTCACCATACAAACATTTCAAAAAATCGCCGGTTTTGCACTTTACATGAAAAAATCAGCGAAATGCCTATGTTTTTTCTTTTTGGAGTTTATTTTTCTCTTTAGAAATTTATTTAGTCAGAACATATGTAAATGAAAAAATGAATTTAACTTAGTAATAGAAAAGAAATT
>NW_016157963.1:63151-64656 GCF_001687245.7 Rhagoletis zephyria
GTATTACTATGTACATTCTAGACCTAAAGAATAATTTTTTAATTTTTCTGTCACAGTCTATATCAGAAGCCTTTTCAATATGCTTTTCCAAAAACTGGGTTGTGATCATCAAGCTTTCCCCATTGATCGTTTTAAAAATATCCTCCATCCGACGCATGTTATCCATCATAACACTGCTTGGAACAGATAATCCACCTTCGTTCAACTGATTTACCCAAGAGTATGACTGGTTTTCCTCACTTTGTAACAATGTGCTGGGGATTTCATCTCGAAACCTATGGCAAATATACCCAGCAAGGTTTTCTAGTCCGTCATACTCCAATTCATTAATATGGAACTCTTCAGTCGGCTCCTCCCTTATTGCAGAGACATTTATAGCCTTGAAAATTTTTACTGTAATTAATAAAAAAGTAAAAAGAGTTACTATTATGTCTTTGGGAAATTATTTATTTGAATAATATACCTGTAAGAGGTGGCTGAGAAACTTCAAGATCTGGGGTGTCGTCAACTTCGATATTGGCGTTGTCGGATATCACACCTTGGTTGTGTCCAAGAATATATCCCCTAAGCCGGTATTTAAATTCTTGTTGGTCAGGATGGTCATGTAAGCCGCCTTTTGCACGAATAACGCCAAAGAAGTTTTCTAATACATCCTGATTTAAGCGATAGGTTAGAATGTATTTTACATTGAAACGGCTCTTTAAATATTGAAATAACAATTTCACTGCTCTATTTGACTGTATAATTCCTATAAATTGATAATTATATTACTTTTTCATTGAATCTAGACTACACATGAATGAAAATTTTACCTTTCTAAGATGGCAACAAACTTAGTTTTCCAATGACCCTCACATTTTGCATCATATTCGTCATTTCATCCAAAATTGTATCTTGTGCGTCAAGAGATAATCCGTAAGCCCTACGTCGTTCTCTTCCGTCTGGGTGAGGCACCTTTACGTTCATAACATCGAACCAATCATTAGTCTAAAATTTGTATACACATTCATTTTTAAATACATAATTCTTATTAAATTACTTAAATAAAATTATTACCAATTTAAATAACTCGAAACATTCATTCCAACTATGTCCACTTAGATAGCCTAGAGTCGCTGCTCGTTTAATAGCTTGCGCTATGGTGTTGGAAAATAGTTTTGTAGCCGTTTTCACCTTTTGTCTGTGGGGTCCAGCTACATTAAGATGGCTCACCGAAATTGTATGTGTTATTGACAGATCGTTCGAGGTACACGAAAGCAGCTCCAAAATTATTTCTTTTTTCACTTCTTTCCCATTTATAATAAAACCTTAGTCCAGGAAGTGGTTCCTTAACAATTTTATCATATGAGGAACGTCTGAGAACACAAAAATTTTTTCGTCGTCGTACAGAAACCTGTAAATACAAAATAAGTTTCAACTAAGAACCTTCAGGTACAGGTTCGTGAATTATCAGTACCTACCATAGTTTTTCTTCATGAACTCCCAAGTCGCTCATTACAGCTCTA
>NW_016157963.1:66593-67509 GCF_001687245.7 Rhagoletis zephyria
GAGCCAATGTTGTATCCGATGGAGAATCATAGCAGTAAGCCGCTCTAGTTTTCATTTCATCAAAACTTAATATGCAAAGTTTTTGCACTTCACTCATATGTGTCGATGCTTTCATTATTTTTACAACGGGTTGCAACACACCTTGACAAATTTCGATTCTCTTGGCCCAATCTTGTAATGTTCGTACCGCTGGCAGTGGAAAACCTTTCTTATATAGTAATTTATACGCTTTTGCGCTTGCGGCATACAAAGTTATTGATTGGGCTATGTCCTTCTCGGTCCAGGCTTGTCTCCTAATGCCGTTCTTTAATTTGGTAATCTGCCCCTTTGTAAATATGGTTTCCAGCTTATTTTCCATATTTATGCACGCATGCTCCGCTGCTACTGCCCTTTTTTCCAAACCTCTATATCATATGCACGCTTTTTCTCCTTCATATAATAACTGCGCTTTAAAAGTGTAATCTCGGACTGAACCCTTTTGTTTTCTTTGCTTAATCGCACATTTTCTTGACGCTCGGATTCCCTATTAAAATTTGTTTCATGAAAATGTATCTATAAATAAATATGTATATTAATATTTTTATTCTAATACTTACAACTGCTTTTTCAAATCCTCTATTTTCTGTGTAAAACTATAGTATCTAACGCTTTCGTGTGATGTTGATGGCCCTTCGGCCATATTGCTTTGAAATGAAGAGTTCTCCTTGTTTTCTTCCTCGACAATTGAACTTCGTTTTCCTTGTATGAAGTACTTGTTTCATGCCGCTGAAGTAGTTCAGCAACAATCATTTTATTTTCCCGGCGATGAGCTCGTTCGATACGTTCCGGATTCTTAATTTGTTTTTTGTAAATGGTTGGCACAACACCTCGTTTTAAAGCCCGTTTCTTTGCAAAGCCTTAGAAACAATAAAAAAAA
>NW_016157963.1:67534-79833 GCF_001687245.7 Rhagoletis zephyria
ACAGAATCGGAACAAGATACTTTTCTCAATGTATACCAAGATTTCTGCTATACTTAATATTAAAATAACACACAGGTTAACTCTAATATAATTAAAGTAGTTTTTAAAATTCGTGTAAAAATCAAAAAGAGTTTACACAAGAGGAATGGTTTAAAATTATGAAGGACACCAAAAAAACGAACCAAAATATATTGTCAACGAGGTTTCGCAGGCAGAAATTTTTGATTTTCGTGCCTTGGCAAATGACGAAAATTGGAAAGCCATTAAAGTTATGAATTTGAGAGAAATATCAGTGCTGCCGAATGAATCCAATGCTTTTGTGAAATACAATTATGATGAGGAGGCAAAACCTATATTGATTCCAACGAAAAAGTCACTTGGAAAGCAACATCCTCTCACACAAGCCTTTAACAATCGACTAGAATTGGATAAAGAGAAGAAAAAGATTTGGAAGAGATGTGTACTAAACGAATAATTCCTGAAATGTATCATGAGTTTTATAATTCAATAACACTATGCGACAGTCAAAATCGGGATGGGATGAAACCAACGGGAAATGTTATATCGGTCAAAAACAAGTTATACGTGGCCCGGCGTTTCGCTGGGTCACGTCTAGGAATTGAGATATATCGATTTAAAGTTAGTAACTATCATATAGGGGAAATTGTCACCTTTGGTGTTCTTTTTTTTTGACATAACTCGAGAACCACTAGTCTGATTTTGCTCAAAAAAATTTAAAAAAAATAAAAATTACAATTCCTTTAATCTGTTAATATAAAGTTTTTCTATATACTCAACAGTTTTGCCGGTAAAAATAAATGTATGAAGAAAAAAAATTATTTTTGCCTAAAAATTAAATTTTTTTTTTAAATTTATAAAAAATCCAAAACGGAAAAAAGTGTCACGTTAAGTCACAAAAATTTTTTCAAGAATAAAAACAATACGGAAGATAATGCTTTCTTAAAGCGGCAGCTCAGATAGGGCGATCTTGAGCCATTTGCTGAGACAGGGCGTTTTCGGAGAGGCAGCTGAGATAGGGCGTTTTTGAATAAAATTCTCAGATAGGGCTTTGTTCAACTAAATTCTGAAATCGGGCGTTGTTCAATCAAATTTTGAGAAAGGTCGTTTTTGAAGAGGCAGCTGGGATAGGGCGGTTTTGAACCGAATTCTGAAATAGGGCGGTCTTCAATAAAATTGTGAGATGGGGCGTTCTTTAACTAAATTCTGAAATAGAGCTTTGTTCAAAAATTTTCTGAAATAGGGCGTTTTCGAACTGGCTGCCGAGATAGGTCGATCTTCCACTCAGCCATCGATATACTATATTTATATATTTATACTGTTTATTTTATATTTTATTCAACACAAATTTTCACTCCGACTTTTCAGCGTAATATCGTAAAAATTTTGCTGCAATGACGTCACACATCAGCTGATCGAAAAATACGAATAGCGGACCTGCGCAATGCGCAATCTCTTTTCTATCATTCTTGAATTTTGGTTATAACATACTTTATAGTGAAACATTATCTGAAAAATCCTATGATGTACATATGTATGGTCTTCGATGCATCGAAAAATATCGATGTACATTTCGATGCATCGAATCAAAGAAAAACATCGATGTATTTTTGCCACTGACATCCCTAATTGTACCATGTCATAAGCAGCTGAATTCGTTGTCGCCGTAGTTGTGTTTTACTGAGCGAAATTTTTGGGCGAAAGTTGCCGCCGTCGTCGCACTACTGTGCGAAAATTCGCCGTTCGTCGGTATTATGTTTCAACGGTGAGCGCGGGTCAATGACCGCAAATATATAAAAGGTTGAGGCAGGTTAGGGATCTAGTTTTAAGTTACCCACAAGAAAAAATATTAGTGCCAGAACAAAACTAAAAGTAGACTTGGAATCTAGCTAGCATTTTGAGTTTACTCTCTCGAAATAATTCAAATGTCAAATAAATTCAAAATAAACAAATGAAAATTTATAATTTGAAAATTTATTTATTCAAATGTGGGAAAAACTAAGGGCCGTTTGCACCATGTCTAGTTAATTCTAACTGCCAATTAAACATCTTTATCGACGTTATCGACACCCATCATATAACATGTGATCGATAAAGCAGTTAACGTGCTTAACTGAAGGATGTACCTCCAGTTAGCGTTAACTAGATATGGTGCAAACGGCCCTTAAAGTTGTATATAAGGAAATTGAGATCCTGCTTTAGCGGTTGCGCTAATACCGTTTTTACCTGCAATCAAAGCAGTATAAAGTTCTTTCAAGTTCCCGCAATTACCGTGTGTACGCAAAACTTGATCGAGGTTGGTGGTGTTAAGGTAGCGGATTTTCCCCAAAGCTTATGTGTGCTAGGCTCATTTTTTGCCACACCACTTGACCCAAGATAGTTCTTATCAAAAGTGCAGTGACTTCAAGGTTAAATTTGTTTAAATGTATGCCAAAATCTTCGCCTTAGCATGCGTGCAGAAATTCATTACACAATTGCTAACATTTATTTATTTACATATGTACATACATACATACATACCCTGCAAACCATTTTTTCAGAGTATTCTGCATTGTAAAGAAATTTTAAAGAATTCGTTAAGATTTACGCACACTTCCATTCTTTTACGAAATTTCGGAAGAAAATCTGTGAAGCAACGAAAATAATGGTGCTATGTGAAGAATATCTTTAAGAATTATTCCAGAGTTTTCTTTATTTTTCGTACAGAAATTTCTTTACGAGTTCGTGTCAACCACTTCATATAGTTTTCTTTGAAAATTCGTAAAAAAATCGTTACAGAAATGAGATACTCCTAACGATTTCCTTAAGATTTCGGGAACTTTGGTTTGCAGGGTATGTACATATCTATGAATGTACTTTCAAATTTTAATGTTTCGACAGAATTATATTTCTTTGGTTTGAGTGAAAATAAAAACAAACAAATGAAATGACGTCGAGAGAAATTTTCAAAAATGCTAGTAAACGTCAGAATTCCCAAAGCTGGCTCTCAGCGATTGTACCTTATAAATATTTTGATCATGCTTGGAATTAAATTAAATACAGTGAACAATGTTTATATCACTATATAGTTAACTTTGTCATTCTGTTAATCACCATTAGGCACTGTACTTGCTTGTTTTTAGTTAACATAACTTGAATATATTAAATAAAGAAAAAAATATGGATTTATAAAATTAACTTATTAATGGTCTGTTTCTGAAGGAAGCGTGTGATACGATGGGGGCTTTATGACCAGTAACAAAGCCATGGTAGGGTGGGTGAAGAGCAGCCGTAACAAATACATACGCGCTGCATGGCTAAGGTAATATAGGTAGTTAAGGGCAGTATATCTTATGATGATGTGGTAAATCAATTGTTTTCCCCTAGTGACAGTAGGCAGAGGGGATGAAGCTTGGTTTGCAGCTGCTTTAATGAACCCCCCCCAGACTGAAGCTCCGGCATACATGCGAGTGCAACCGCCGCGGTTGTAAACAGGCATCGCTAGCCCATCCTGAAGAGCCAGCCTATATGGTCACGTAACAGAGTTTCTAAAGTTTGGAATCTATTGGATAGGATTCTGTCCATATCCTCCCACTTTTGAATGTCAGTTTTCTGGTCTATGGTTTGTTCCCATAGAGCCAGTGTACTTTCTGGAAGCTTCGTTGAACAGAGATATATAATAATTGCGTTCCAATTACAGATGTCAATTTGATGACTTTTTAGGGACGATAAGCAATTATTAACCTCACGCTGTAGGATTTTAATTAAGCTACCACACTCAGATTCCACTGTATTTAAGCAAGATAAAACTTTTATTTGTGTGAACTAAGATACGTTTGTTTTCATATCGCTCACACTGGTTTTTCCAGGCTGTCGAAAAGCCTTCATGGGTAAGTGGGCACTTTCGCACTATGTCGTTTGCCTCCCCCTGCCTTTTATTGTTGAGGTGAACTAGTTTCTCAACTGGGGAGAGGCGCTTGTTCAAGATGTAGATGGCCGTGAACACATCTCGGAAAGTTGGCCATGAAAAATAGTCGCCCTTGAACACATCTATATCGCACGGTGGCAGGTGAATATTTTGTTGCCGGACGGACTGATCCTATACATCTTTGTTCGCTTTGGTTAGAATTTCAACCTGAGAACCAATAGCAGACATGCATCTGACATAGCTTTGAAAGGAAATTTTATTCTTCTTTTTTATTGCCTTAGCATCATCCTTAGATAATCCCTCATTGATAAGCTTATAGTAAGCTGACTTCGTTTTTTCCCACAATGCTTTTAATTCGTCTTGTTGAATAAAAAGACCATGTTTGTTTTTTCTGCGGCGGGTATGCTGTTATAATCAGATTCGAAATCGGTTACAGCTTCTGCCAAAAGTATATACCATTCCATTGTTAAACGTATCTACCCTGAACGAAGTCTTAACTAAATTCGCAGATAGAATTATAGGATTTTACACACGTAATCTTATCGAAGATTATAGATTGTTTGTATGCCCACAGGAAATTACCACCGCTGTTTACCGAAATTTGCCAATTAAGCGAATAATTGATATCGCTTTTATTCGCCAGAAAAGAACCAACACAATTAACAAAATTCAAAATAGTTTGTATTGCGAAATATATTCCACCCTTTATTTAAACCTTTTTCTTCTAGAATTATTAACCCAACTAAAAGGGGCAGTGAAAAAACGATCAAAAAAAATTTAAATGCTTCATTAACACTATTATGTGATACGGATCACTGTTGTGAGTATGAACCAAGACCAAGAACGATAGAGTACAAGATTGCGCATTCCCGCAGAATGACATTTGTGGCAACGGGTAAACAAAGATTATGGCGAAGAACAATGAGTTGACAGTTGTGAATTTGCAGTGAGAAAACATGTTTTCTTCTCGTTTACCAATTTCTCAAGCCATCTTTGAATATAGCAAATTAAGCACAACGTTAACAAAAAATATACAACCACTCTTGAAATGTGTTCAAAAGAATAGGTCTTATTAATTAACCATTAATAATTTTTGTGTTTGTATTGCAGGTGCCGAAAAAGTGATAATATCTTATCGCAGCGCATATTTTCCTGCAGAAAGTGGTCGATGCTTGCTTACCTCCGATTTTAATTTTTAATTTGTGGTATTTCAACGTTTTCAACTTAACATGTCGTGTTTAAAAGTGGTCCGTAAAGTGCTCCATGCATATTACGCTGGTGCCTTAATTGTATGGCTTCTCCTGCCGGCCACTCTACCCACTTTCTGGCCAAGGCGTCGTCGCAGGGAAACAAAAAAAAAAACTGCATTTGAGGGCTTTACCCCTACGTCTGCTGCAATTCAACACACGACACGACATTTTTATAAAGTTTTTATTACAAATAAAACGTTTTTTGCTTCAGAACGCACGAATTACTTCGATATTTCACTTGAAAGTACACAAGACGTTTGCAATACGTTTGCACTTGTTTCTAAACAAAAAGTTTGTTTACGTATTGCCATAAATGTCAAAGTCGGCAAAACCAAAGTAGCGGTTTTGGGAATGCGCCACCTTCAGTTCATTTCACCATGAACCAAGACTCTAAAAAATGTGCAGCAAACAAACGAGTACTATGTGACACTGTGTGTGTATATGTTGATGTTGCAAAGAACACCTAATTGTGGTCGCTGTTGTCACTTGCGGACGGACAAACTAACCTCAATTATTAATAGTGTGGCTTCAAAATTAAATGCTCCAATTGTAAATTTTCACTTTAAACACTGGCGAGATTCTCGTTTGCACACGCGCATTGAATATAAAGCGTTTTTATGGCAATTTCTAACAAGTGCAATTGAAATTATAACCACGTATCTTGAATTAAAAGTGATTAGTGTTTGGTGGTTCAATTGTGTTGTACGCTCACTGGTGTCCTGGCAAATGTAGTAGGGGTTGTGGCAAGTAAGCTGAGTGTGGTTGCGTTGTCGCTAGATCTCCTCTCTTGACCGATCGCTAGTGCGGAAAACGTTGTGGCAAAAAGTTGTTGCTGGACAATAATTCCCTGTGTACGCTGTGGTTGTGGACTGTAATATATATATATGTAGGTCGTTAGTCATTTATCGCTCGGCTTCGATGGGACCATGTCAAAACGCATGTGCCTCCAGAGTGCTCAGAAGCACAGGGTTTTCTTTTTTATTTAATGGAAATAAGAGAAAAATAGAAGACCCTGGTTAAATAATAGTTTAATTAAAGTCATATATTTTGTCAAATCTTCTTCTTATACAATTGTGTATATTACCTGAAATTAATATCGCTGACGCTGGTAGCTCCGTGTAGACTCAAACGAGAAGTGGCAGATTAAATTAAATCACGTTAGTTGCGGACCGCCGGACAAACACCGATATAGAAGGGGAGAGTTAACGAATGTTCGTTGTCCGGCGCAAGTTTTCGCGTTAATACGTATGTGTATACATACATGCGCATGTATAGACACCCACTAGAACTTGAAAGGAGATCTCCTTAGGTGAGGAATAAAGGAGTATTCGCTTTGGCCTGATTTCGGAGGAATAAGAGAGATTTGTCGGTTTTGTACTACTTTATTACTCGCTTTGGAGTTAAATGGGAGATCTCCTACGTGAGCTAAAAAATAATCCTCCCTGAGACATAATTTTGGAGTAATAAGCGAGATTTTTCGGTTTTGTACTCCGTTTTTACTCGCTTAGAAGTCAAATGGGAGATCTTCTACGTGAGCAAAATAAGAATCCTCCCTGAGACATGATTTCGAAGCAATAAGCGAGATTTGGCTGTTTCGTACTCCGTTACTACTCGCTTAGGAGCAAAAAGCAAGGTCTCCTAAGCGAGAAATCCAAGAGTATTCCGTTTGATTGATAGGGGAGGTATATGCACCTCGTTCAAATCAATTTTGTATTTTTGGAAAAATGGAATAAAATAAGACAGATAGGTAACTTATGCGTTTGTAAATATGTACATACATATTTCTTGATGAAAAAAATATAATCTTGAAATAATAAAATAAATTGGACATCCAACATTAAGATCCATCGGTATGAATGCCAAGATTTGTTTAAACTTTTTAATGATGTCATTATTTAATTCAAAATGCATTTCAGATGGTGACACCGCCCTTGAGATATTTGAGTTGTTACGTTTCTGATCCTGTCCCGTCCAGAACTTTTATTGGGTGTCGAGAGGCATGAGTCGCATTTGCCATTAAGGGATTTTGAAATCTTAATATGTAAATACCTTGAAGTGGTAATTATTGTTCCATCTGGCTTGAAATTTATCGAAAAAACAAGGAATTTGACAAATCGCCTACAGCCTGACTGTGGGAATGAGAGAATACCTGCCTGAAATCGGACGGAAGCTGTCAACAATTTGATGCGTTTCATTTCTGTGGACTCCCATGTGAATACAGGTCAATTACCAATAAAGCATTTTCGCCACATAGCGAATCATAAACATACTTTCATGGTATATCTCGCCGTTTTAAATTTGTAATGGTTAGTTTTCATATAATTTTTCTGTACTATTATTAAATAAGCATTATTTATACATATGGCCCAAAACGCGGACTGTTACATTACATTTTGGATCACACTGATTTTTAAATACCGCTGAAACTCGCGAGAATACAATTTTCGGATAATTTTTCTTTTTGCATCTGAAAGCATAAGTATGTGGCATAATTTAATACATACAAACATATATTGTAACTCCTGTGGTTTAGGAGTATGAATGTTTCAACAGTGGACTGTTGCATTACAATTTTTGGAAGTACTTTTTAAAGTTGTTTTATATTATTAAAAAAGTCTGCTCTCCTAATATAATGTTTTCAAAAGTTGGTACACAGTTTCCTTGCTTCAGGATGGAATTCAAGAACTACGTATTAATTGAACTGATAAAATTAATTTTGAGGTCAATATTTGTAAAAATAGTCGGACTGGTACGTTACAGAAAAAGACTGTTACGTTACCTGTGCGATATACGTGTAGCGATAGGATTATAATTAGGTATTTAAATCGTTTTTGTGTGTTTTATGCAATAAGTAGCATGAATTCAGTGGTCTTGCGATGTGACAAGTAATTCAAAGAAACTAAGAACATGATAATTATGAATACAGATTGCAAAGCTTCTGATGNAGAAAATGCTCGAAGAAAACTATATTTTTCCTTTTTTTAGTTTCGTGGATTCCGCGCCAAAAAACTTTTTAATATTTTGGACTGTTACATTACATTAAAAAATACTGCCGACTTGATTTTCATATAGAAAACTAATCGCTGATTTTTTTGTCGAATACTTTTTTTTTATTAACTTCAAAATAATACAAGGCAAGCGAAGAGAGGCAAGTATAATGCAAAAAAGTGGTGGGCCTTAAATATAAACTACCCTTTAGTTTCATGTTGTGCTTTTTTTAATTTTCGTTTATTTAAAGGTGTCTCAAGAATAAGTGAATTTTCAAGTCTTAGAGAAAGAGATTCGCTTTAATATTGATGTTGTCCGATACCTTAGAATATGTATGACCCAGATATAATCCAAAATCTGCGAAACCTGAGAGAAAAAAAATTCCCCCTTGGTTTCGTTTTCGGCGATTTGGGCCATATATGTAAGATGTTATATTAATGTGCACATGTGATACAAAAATTAAATACGTGGAATGCGTAAATATCAAAATTTGTTTTGCTTATGAAGGATGCTCATTATGGAGCAATGTGGGAGTAGAATCCTATTACTCCATGAGGAGGAATTTAGGAGGATATAAATCATATTTTATTGATCGTAACGGAGGCTTGCGGGATGCTTCTTATGGGAGTACTCACTTATTACTCGTTCGGGAGGAATGTGGGATGTTTTTCTTTGTGCATTCCCTTGTTGTCTTTTTGGGAGGTTTCTGGGAGGTTATTCTGAGAGTACTCCCGTATTGCTCCCTGAGGAGGTTTTTGGGATGCTATTTTTATGTGTGCTCCCTGATTGCTCGTTTAGGAGGTAAAAGAGATTACTCGCTCTCCTAGGGCATGCAATGTTAAAGGGAGTATACAAAATTACATGCTTATACACAGAAGCATAGGGAGCAATGGGGAGTATTCGTATACTCCCAAGGGAGCACTCAACGAGCAATCGTACGATGCTCCCAAGTTCTACTGGGCATATACACACGCAAGCGTACACACATACTTATTTGAGTGTATTCGTAAAATGACATTAAGGCGACCGCTGTGGTGTAGTGGTAAGCAGTGCGCGCTTTCACTCATCAGCACCTGGGTTCAAGCCCTGGTCAAAGCAACATCACAAAAAATGTAGAAAAAAGGTTTTTTCTTAACAGCGGTCGTCCCTCGGCAGGCAATGGCAAACATCCGAGTGTATTTCTGCCATGAAAAACAGCTTCTCAAAAAAATACAATCGCCGTTCGGAGTCGGCGTAAAACTTAAGGTCCCTCCACTTTGTGTGACAACATCAAGGCGCACGCCACAACTTGAAGGAGAAGCTCGGCCAAACACTAACTTATGTGTAAGCGCCAATCTATTATTATTAAGTATATTAAAAAAAAACAAGGAGTTAAATTAAGTCAAATCCCTCCTAGTATACGGCGAGGGACATATTTAATAATTTATTATTAAAATATTATTATTATTTTTTCTATACAGGGTGTCACAGAAGTAACGTGCCAAACTTTAGGGGAAGGTAGGTGCGGGGTGAGCTCTCTGATAAACAAACAATTTTCAGGTAAAAGTGTCACCGTTTTTGAAATATTTAAATTTTTTTTGAATTAAAAAAAAAATCGTGCCTTTTCATGTATTTTCTTTAACTGCTTCTACAAACCAGGCTATACTTAGTAAATTTTTTATGTAAAATACTTCCAGATAGTTGCTTCTCCATACTCAAATGCAATGTAGTTAAAATATATTAAGGAACCATCATAAAATTAGGACTATTTTGGGATTTTTAACTTTGTGATATTTTCTTTCCCAACTTTGACTATCTCTGGTGAAAAAAAATGTACTGAGCTATAACTTTACATTACATAAAAGAATTGCTCATTTAATAAAGATTTCAGGAAGGTGCCACTGTTACTGTTTCGAATAGAAAAAAAAAGTTATAGCCGCTTTTGTGGGCAAAGGACTGAGACACGCTAGAATGTATTTAATAGATTTAAATTTAAGTTGCTCTTGCGACCAATGACATGCTAAATAGTACAAAGGTACATTATTACCTGCTTCTGACATTATTTTATGTTACTTATCGGAATTAGTGAAAGTGGATTTTGTGAAATTGGACCCTTCGAACATTGTGTTACTAATACTATGACTAGGGTTCGAACGATACTATCGATATTGAGTAAGTATCGATACTGAGGGTATCAAAATGAGTACTTTAATACTCGATACCTTATTTGGTGATTTTACTCGATACTTTCCAAAGTACTCGTAGTATCGAATACTTTTTAAAAAAACACACTTTTTAAATTTTGTCTTCCATTGGCAACCCAATTTTCTTTGCTTATATGGATTACTATCATTCATATATGTAATACTTCTATATTGCTAGTACATTCAAAGTACATTCCACAACATCAGAGTGCCGAAATATTGAAAAAAGAAAGAGAGATCCGATAAGAGAATGTACTCAAATGACAATTTTACTTTTCAAAATTCAGGAGCGGTTTCACAAATTTTTATTTAAAAACAACTCTTACGAAAAATTAACAAAAAGTAAATTTTTTGTAAATCTATGAGAAGCGCTGCGGCCGTTGGTGGTGGCAGAGGATAAGAATACCAGTTAGAGAAGGACTTGGCATCAGTTGGCATTTCCAATTGGCGTCAATCAGCATAGAAGGGAATCGAATAACGTGCTTTATTGGATTCGGCCAACATATAAAATACCACACCGCTTTATGTGTAAATAAGTTTTGTCTTTGTTAGGAAAAGATCTTCTATCTTCCAATTTTTCAGGAGCATTGGAGAAATTCGTCATACCGAGCCCTAACCGCTAAAATAATGTACATATATATATTTTTTTTAATTTACTTTTTGATACAGGTGTTCTAAGAGGCATCAAAATTAAATTTTGAAAAAGGTTGTCTTACTTCATTTTCGCGGCTAGGGCTCGATATACATTTCAGCGTGAAGGAAACATGAGACCGTCAAATTTGTGTTTGTTTGTTGAATTCCCTGAACCGGCCCTGTTATGATATGGCACTTCGTTCTATGTAGTAGTTTACAAATATGCACGTATACTTCTACAATCACAAAAATTTTCATAGGCTGTCTTTCTTTGATTTCGAATGGAAAACTCATTGCGATCATATTGTACTACAGCGTTCCCATTTTAGCCGTTTTCCGGCTAGATTTAGCCGGTTTTGATAGCAACTAGCCGGAAAAAATTCGATCTAGCCGGTAGCCGATTTGTTAGCCGGTTTGTAAAAAAAAGTTAGCCGTTTTTAGCCGATTTTACTATTTGCCTAATTTTATAGGTGATCCTATATGCTCCCCGTTGGAACCATACCTTGCTCCATTTCCTCAGTTTTATCACAGTTTTGAAGAGTATTTAAAAACAAAAGTAAGCACAAACGCTTTTGACCACGAAGCCGAGAAAATAATTCGAGAAAATGATCGCTATTTTATTATCACTTTAATAAAGGAATTACGCCAACGCTTCCCTACAAATATTGCCACACTAAAAAAAATTGACTTTTTTCGGTTGGAAATGCATTAAGAGTAATTAAACCAAAAGTATTTGTTCAACTACAGCAACAAAAACACAAATATAATGCCGACGAAATCACATCCATAGAGATGCAATGGCAACGGTTAACGTTACATACCTGGAGTAATTTAGACTCAACTGTAAAATTTTGGGCCGAAGTTTATCAATTTCGAAATGCCCTAGGAGAAAACCCTTTTGCTGACCTTTGCAACCTAGTTTTTAGTTTTCTTGTTTTGCCTATAAGTAATGCAGAAGTAGAGCGAATATTTAGTTCAATGAATATAATAAAAACTAAGCAAAGAAATCCAATGTGCGTTAAAACGTTAAACGCTATTTTATATATAAGATACGGTTTAAAACGTGAAGAAAAATGCTGCCTTAATTTTACTGTAGATGACGATCTCTTAAAATTAATGAATTCAGGTGATATATACAATAGTGATTCATTTGATGATGAGGAATATACACTCGATATAAATTAATGGTGTTAACTAGTCTTTCGTTTCTTGCGATTTATTTAAATAAAGCATGTGAATTTTCACTAAAACATTTTAGCCGTTTTTTGCCAGAGTCTATGTGTAATTTCACTAAAACATTTTAGCCGCTTTTTTTTGCCA
>NW_016157963.1:79858-102876 GCF_001687245.7 Rhagoletis zephyria
AAAATCGAACAATAACCATGCCCACATCCCATATAACGGAAATTTAGAGAAATATCTCGGTAACCGTTCTACCAATTTGTACCCAGCTCGGTAAAGTTATTGTGCTGGCCACATAGAAGCAAAACGTTGGAAATTATTGAAATCGGCCTTACGGCCACTTTTCATATAACGGTAAATTTCAGAAATGCTTGGAACTTCTATATTTCGAGATTTAAGGACGCAAATTAAATCAAAATTGATACTAACAACAATCCATTGAAAAGAAGTAACATTATTTGTAAAATGGGCGTGATACCGGCCACATATGACTATATAAGTTATCTCATTATGTCTAACTGAACGTTCTATCGAAGCAGTTTAAAATAGGGGTAAAACCACCCCGGCTTACCATATAGCGGTAGTTTTCGGAAAGGTGAAAAACCTATATTTAATACTTGCGCCGGGTATTTAATGTTAGACTTCCTTACTTGTTCTCAACTAAAATTTTCTAATTTTTAAAGATTATACAACTGGTTTATCTTATTTTGGCATTGGACTTTTGTTTAAGAAATGTGGTTCTTATTTATTGCTAAATCGGAATGATTAAAACGATGGCACCATTTTTGGCTCTTTTATTTTCTATTTGGCACATTTTGGCAGTTTTTTATCCTCAATATGGCACCTCATAGCCAAGGATAGTTGGCAGTCCTGGTTGTATACGTGTAAGAAGCCGATTGTGTGCATGTGAAAAGCCGAATATCGTTCGTTTCCCAGGAAAGTGTTTGGCGGGCATTGATTTAATGTAATTTAACATTAAAAGCCTGATTATGGCAACTTAATTTAATTTAACGGGACGTAGAACTTAGAGAAACAAAATGAAACAGATTTCGACGTGGCATTAAGTTACGTTAAGTTTCGGATGTTCAACTATAAGCAACTCCCATTTAACGGAATTTTTAAGAGAGGGTCGTAAGTTACGTTAGGTTACCATAATCAGACCATAAGAGAAAACAACTGCAGGGAGAGTAGCATGACGGAATGTGGATCTTTCGAACATGTTGCTCTTCTGCTAAGCAAATAAAATCAAACAGGCTAATCTAATATTCGCGGCTTGCGTTTTGGTACGCATGCCGTCGAATTTGTTTTTATGCGTCACCCGAAATTAGCTTGCGGGCATTTGCATTTGATTTCATTGAACGAAACGTCAAATCAAAATGTCACGCAGAACAAAAATTGGAAATTGAGTTAGCTTCATACGCACGCCGTTCAATTTCGGTTGGTCCCATACAAGTTGCATGTGCATGAGAAATTTTTGACAATAAATTGGCGGCGTGCATGAACATTTGGTTAGCCTGAAAGAAAATTAACTGATGAAAAAATAAGAGAAAAGACAAAAGCACTTACATGTTCTCCGCGCGATGTTAGCAGGCGCCTGATGTGCTGCGTTGGTGAGCTGGGATAATTGCTGTAATGTTCTCTTTAAAATTTTGTTATATATATCTTACTCTGGTTATGTACAAATCCTACGTACATACATACATATCTACATTTGAGAATGTACCGTTATCAAGTTCAAGGTCAAGCATGCATGAGATTGAACAGACTTTTCTACTCCAGTTACTGCTACAAATTTACGCACGCCAGTGAGGGCGTCAAAACTCAAAATATAGGGGGTTTTTAAAACTATCAAATTAATGGGCTTAAGAATATCTTATTGGTGATGCACATGCATGTTAAGAAAATAATTGAGTAAAATTAGCAAAATTAAGTTACCATATATAAGTTTTTTTTAAATAATTCAATAACTCAGTTTTTTTTCTTTTAGTCAATAAAATAAGATTACTAAATAGAATTTTACAAATATATAAAGGTATGCAGATGTGGTAGTTCAACTGTTCCTTGCATGTGCATAGGTACCTTGTACCCTGTATGCACTTTACTAAGCTTACATTTTGTTAATTTTTCCCCTATTGAAAATTCATGCAGTACGATTCCTTTAAACTTTAAACATTGAAACTATAAAGTATAAAGGTTAAAATGAATGAAAAATTTGTGAAAACTATATGACACGTGGGCAATGTAACTTCTAGTTTCTACCAATTGAGGTAAACAGCCAGGCGGAAACTTGTACTAGGATAGATCCCCACTCCGCAAATTCCACCTGTTGAAGATTCCCTCGCCTCGCTGCTGTAGCTTCCGTTGAGAGGTTTTATTTAGGTGTCCTATGGATGCCCAACGTAGCCAACTCCTGCCTCCAAGTTACGTACGGATTCGACCAAAACGTGATAACTGCGACTTCGAAAAAACCACGAACTAGCCCGCTCATATACAATAAAATCGGTCTCTATCGCGTAAATAAACTAATTCACTTTATTTAATTGAAAAGTATTTAACATTTCAAAATGATTTTTAATGGAATTACCAATATTTGACGACCGCGAATGCTGCTGATTATTAGTTTTTTTTTAATTCAATTTATCACGTCCGACACGTAAAAAAGCTGCATCCACAAATAAAGAAAGAATCTCCTTCTGCGGAAGTAGAGGTTGACACTTGCGAGAAGGTTGACAGATTATCCGTGGTCTTATAATGCCCACGCCACTCATTTGTAATTGCCCAGAGTTGCACTTGAGAGTAGTTAGCCCCGTTTTATTCTATGTATTTACCCACATCGCGCTCACAGATTTATATATTCTTCTTGATGTATGTTATTTTGTAAACGAATAAGCGAATCGTTTAAACTATTTGTTCGTGTAGTTGCATGTGTGGCTCGGTGCGGTGAACGGAACATAGTGATAATTTCACACAAAAATCTCTAAAAGGGGTGTTTACAACTACTAGAATATTTAAAATATATGAAATAATAATAATGTATTAAAATTGTACTAAATTATAAAGTCAAAACAATTATCGAAAATTTTAAAAATCTTAATATGCTGTTCGCACAGTCGAATATAAGTATATATATATATATATATATATACATATATAATTGTATGTATATATATGTATGTATATATATGTATGTATGTATATGTTAAAATGAATTTAATGAATATCTTTTATTTAAAATATCTTTCTTGCAATTGTTTCAAAATTTTAAATTGTTGCTTTCGTTGTCTCAACTGATGTAGCTGTTAATTTCAGACTTAATCAAATGCAGTCTTCTACAACTGAATGTTGTGCTGCTGAGTTGGCTGATGCTGCTGTTGATGTCTATTATCACCACTTCTATATTCATTTTTATATGCGCTAGACGATGGTTTGGAAATGACTGCCGTGCTGTTTGGGACTCAATAAACATACAATAAAGAAGAAGAAAACGATGATGTTGTAGCTGTTTGCACTTCTGACTTTTGTTGCTTCAATGTAGAAAATGAATTTACCAACTGTGCCAATGAACTCAATCCCTGCAACAGGTGCTAAACATGTCTTTAATTGATGGAGATTATTCTGCGTTCCTTGAGATTTTTCTAATTTCTTTAAAAGATTTCCTTTTTCGCTGTCTCTTAGTTTAAATTATGCCGTGCAATATTGCCCAAATCTATACTAGTTAAATGGTCGCTTAAAGAATAATTTTCAAGTATTACAGAATAACGCTGTTGATCAAGTTTTCCCAGCAGATCTTCAGAGCCTAAAGAACATTGTTTCTTTCCTTTTTGTAGTGCAAATTCTATGTGCATATGTAATGGCCTTAGGTTTATAAACGCATCTTCGCTTTTGCCTTGCTTCTACATAATTTTCTGGAAATTTTTTTTTTGCAATTGAAGTGGCTTTGAATTTATATTCGATGGACAGGGTCGCCAAATGTAGGATCACAATTCCAGGTATTAATGATTGTATTTTTAATAATTAAAAATATTATATTTTATCGACCAAACAATTTTTTATGAAATTTTACAATTAAATTAAAAAATTTCTTCTTGAAGGAAATCACAACATAATATTCTAATATTCTTGAATAATTAAAAATGAGTACAAAGTATTAATAAGTAGAAAGTAAAACCATTTCCAAACAAATAAATAACAACAATAAGATCATGACATTACTCTCCCTTCAAGAGAATTTACGTTAAATAAATTAAATGTGGCTTTATTTTTTGTTCCAATATTGTTGTGATAATAAGTGTTGGATTTTGGTAAAGTATAAATCATCGCTGGTTTTAACCTGTCAATCTTAATAGTTTTGATTCCATTATCAATTTCTATTTGAAAATACTTCTTGTTATTTTCAACAACCTTATATGGCACTCCAAAAGGTTGTTGTAAAGAACGGTTATTAATTAAACGTACAAAAACGAATTTGCAGATTTGATAATCTTAATAATATAATAATAGATTGGCGCTTACACATATGTTAGTGTTTGGCCGAGCTTCTCCTCCGATTTGTGACGTGCGCCTTGATGTTGTCACACAAAGTGGAGGGACCTACAGTTTTACGCCGACTCCGAACGGCGATTGTATTTTTATGAGAAGCTGTTTTTCATGGCAGAAATACACTCGGAGGTTTGCCATTGCCTGCCGAGGGACGACCGCTGTTAAGAAAAAACCTTTTCTCTAAATTTTTTGCGATGTTGCTTTGACCAGGGCTTGAACCCAGGCGCTGCGCAGTGGAAGCGCGCACTGCTTACCACTACACCACAGTGGCCGCCATTTGATAATCTTACGGTACGTAAATTCCAGCATTAGAACTATGATGATTTTTAAACTTGAATGGACATTCCTAGATTTTTTGCATAAACAACCTAAAATTTCAGATAAAGTTGAGTTTTCAGAAGTTGGAACAATTAGTTCACCAGGAAACTGTAAATTTTGTCCGAAAACCATTTCAGCAGGTGTAGCTGAAATATCTTCTTTAAATGTTGAAGGCAAGCCCAACAATATTAATGGTAGCTCATCATACCAATCTCTTGTTCCATTTCTAGCCATAATGGAAGATTTCAATTTCCTGTGAAAACGCTCTGACATACCATTAGCTTGAGGGTGGTAAGACGACGTTGTAATCTGATGTGTTCCTAATAATTTGGTTAACTCTGGATACAATTTAGAAGTAAATTGAGTACCCTGATCAGTTGTTACGAGGAATATATTCACGTAAAAGTTTATTCACAATTGTCGCTGCAGAAATATCTATTAATCCGTATACCTCTGGCCAACGAGTAAACCTATCAACTATAATTAAAACTAGCAGAGCACCCGACGTCGTTCTGGGTAAACAAATCAAAGTATATAGCAGTAATACAAATATTCAGTTCAGCACAAATTAGAGGAGGAAAGCTATTTTCTTGAACTACTATACATTGATCTTGCTCCATTACTAATATAAGGTGGATTAAGGTAACGATAGAATTTTTAAATTTAGATTAGTCTACTATGGTAGATTCCGTTTAGCTTCCTATTCGCTTACCTCCTTTAGAATAGCTGCACTTTTCCGGTAGAATGCTTATTTCAGAAGTAGTTTTATTCATTATACATGCGCATGTTTCGTTTCAGAGCATCGCCGGATCAATAAAATGATTTAATCCTTCCATTTCAAAATGGAAGGTTCAAAAAAAAAAACCAGTTTTAAATATCAGAGTGGTCTAATAGTTGAATACATATTTATCCCAGTTTTACAAACACATTTATATATACTTCATTCTTAACACCTCCCATATATATGTCTGCATACCAAATTTCAGGTTCATGTGACTTATGGTTCCCAATTTATGGCTGGTTAATATTTCCACGCCTATGGGATGTTACACACCCCCTTTTACAAACCCATTTATATATACCTTACTATAAACTCCTACCATAGATATGTCTGCATACCAAATTTAAAGTTCATGTGACTTATGCTTTCGAATTTATAGCTGATAAAAAATTTCACGCCTATGGGATGTGCCACCCCCCCTTTTTACAAACTCACTTATATACACCTTACTATAAGCACCTACCATAGCGGTGCCTGCATACCAAGTTTGAAGTCTGTGGGGCTGATGGTTCCCAACCTGTAGCTGATAAAAAATCTCGCGGCTATGGGATGTGCCACGTCGCCTATTACAAACATGTATTTATATGTATATACCTTACTATCAGCACCTACCATATATATGTCTTCATACCAAATTTCAAGTTCATGTGACCTATGGTGTCGAAGTAATAGCTGATAAAAAAATTCCACGCCTATGGGATGTGCCACGCCCCCTTTTACAAACTCATTTATATATATCTTTTTATAAGCGCCTACCATACTATACCTGCATACGAAATTTCAATCTCGTGGGGCTTATGGTTCCGAAGTTATAGCTGATGAAAATTCCCACGCCCATGTGATGTGCAACGCCCCCTTTTAAAGACTCATTTATTTACAGCTTATTATAAGCACCTACTATAGCTACACCTGCATACCAAATTTAAAGTTCATGTGGCTTATGATTTCGAAATTATAGCTGATAAAAATGTCACGCGTATGTGATGTGCCACGCCCCCTTTTACAAACTCATTTATATATACCTTACTATAGGCACCTACCATAGATATGTCTGCATACCAAATTTCAAGTTCATGTGACTTATGGTGTCGAAGGTATAGCTGATATACACCTCACTATAAGCACCTACCGTAGCTGTGCATGCATACCAAATTTCAATCTCGTGGGGTTTATGGTCCCGAAGTTAGAGCTGATAAAATATTCCACGCCCATGGCATGTGCCACGCCCCCTTTTACAAAATCATTCATATACACCTTACTATAAGCACCTACCATAGGTGTGCCTGCATACCAAATTTCAATATCGTGAGGTTTATGGTTCCGAAGTTGGAGCTGATAAAATATTCCACGCCTATGGGATGTACCACGCCCCCTTTTACAAACTCATTTATATATACCTTACTATAAGCACCTACCGTAGCTGTGCCTGCATACCAAATTTCAAGCTCACCTACCATAGATATGTCTGCATAACAAATTTCACGTTCATGTGACTTATGGTGTCGAAGTTATAGCTGATAAAAAATTCCACGCCTACGGGATGTGCCACGCCACCTTTTAAAACTCATTCATATACACCTTACTATAAGCACCTACCGTAGCTGTGCCTGCATACCAAATTTCAAGTTCATATGACTTATGGTTCCGAAGTTATTGCTGATAAAAATTTCACGGCTATGGGAGGTGCCACGCCCCCTTATCGAATCCCAATTTTTTCTTCATATTATAAGCCCAGGTGTCATGGCAATACTCTGCCAAAATTTCATTCGATTCTGTCCATCCGTTTAGGATGCAACCTGGCACACACATACATACGTACTTCCACAAATACATACATATATAGTAGATTCCTTTAATACTTTCAATACCTAAATGCCTGGACAACATTTTGGCGAAACAAAGCCTACTGAAATTTCAAAATATTAACGTAAACGTTATTAATACATACATACATACATTCGTAAATAAGAACTCAAATGTTGCCAAATGTTATTTTAAAAATTCAAATTCGCTAAAAAATTTGAATATTCCAAAGCAGCCTACTGAGATTTGAAAATATTAACGTAAACGTTATTAATACATACATACATACATTCGTAAATAAGAACTCAAATGTTGCCAAATGTTATTTTAAAAATTCAAATTCGCTAAAAAATTTGAATATTCCAAAGCAGCCTACTGAGATTTGAAAATATTAACGTAAACGTTATTAATACATACATACTTCCGCAAATATGAAAGATTAGAATTCGCTAAATATTTTCAATAATCAAAAACAGCCTACTGAGATTAAAAAATAATTAACCCAGTAAAATTAGATAAATTACGTAGGAAAATTGAAAAAAATTTGTAACAGCGATTTTTTGATGCAGTTTACTTCTATTTCACACGTAGATCATGGATCCATGATCTTGCCCCTAAATTTCATTTGGCAACATTCCGCCATCTTGGATTTTAATTTTTTTTTGGGTTTTTTGCGATTTGCAAGCTTATTTTGCATTTTTCGTAAAAAATGCTTAAATACATACATGTAGAGAATTTAATATCCCACATTTGGGTTATAGAAGATTTTTTAAAAATAGCATTTTTTATTATAAAAAAAGGCAAAAACTGCTAGAAAATTTTACATTGTCACGGTTTTCGTCATTTTTGGACAATTTCTGTTGAAAATACATGTATTTGAAACTCCAAAGTTGTAGATAATTTTGTTCTTCACAAGTTTTACACCTAATTTTTTTTTCTACGACGCTTAGATCACGGCCGGGATCGTGCAAACATAGCGATTATCCCAGTAAAATTAGATAAATGTGGTAGGTGTCCAATTTTTTGATGCAGTTTACTTCGATTTAACACGTAGATCATGGATCCACAGTCTCGCCCCTAAATTTCATTTGGCAACATTACGCCATCTTGGATTTGATATTTTTTCTGGGTTTTTTGGGATTTGCAAGCTTATTTTGTATTTTTCATAAAAAATAGGTAAAGACAAATATGCAGTGAATTTAATTTCCCACATCTGTTGTACAGAAAGTAAAAAAAAAAAATTATTGTAAAAAATTAGCGAAAACTGCGAAAAAACTTTACACTGTCACGGTTTTCGCCATTTTTTTACAGTTTCTGTTGAAAATACATAACATATTGAAATTCCAAAGTTGTAGAGAATTTCATTCTGAGTTTTACGGCGCATCCCGTACATCGCAATTTTTATCGCGTTTCCGGCCGTGATATAAGCGTCGTGCAAAAAAAAAATTTTGGCACAAAAGCTGCGGAGAATGAAATTGTCTCCAACTTTGGAATATATGCTATGTATTTTCAACAGAAACTGTCAAAAAATGGCGAAAACTGTGACAATGTAAAATTTTTTAGCAGTTTTTTCTAATTTTTTACAATAAAAAATGCTACATATTTAAAAAAAAACCTTCTATAACCCGAATGTGGGAAACTAAATTCTCTACATATTTGAATTGAACAATTTTTTAACGAAAAATGCAAAATGAACTTGCAAATCGCAGAAACCCAAAAAAACTTAAATCCAAGATGGCGGAATGTTGCCAAATAAAATTTAGGGGCAAGATAATGGATCCATGATCTACGTGTTAAATCGAAGTAAACTGCATAAAAAAATTGCTGTTAAAAATTTTTTTAAAGAAAAAGTGTAATTTTACGTGGCTATATTAACGTAAATTATTAATACATACATACGTTCCCAAATATGGATGTAAATGTTAGCATCAATGCTATTTTAAAAATTCGAATTCGCTAAATACTTTGATATTTCAAAAACACACTACTGAGCTTTGAAAATATTAACGTAAACGTTATTAATACATACATACTTCCGCAAATATGAATGTAAATCTTAGCATGACTTTTATTTTAAAAATTCAAATTCGTTAAATAATTTGAATATTCAAAAGCAGCCTACTGAGATTTGAAAATATTAACGTAAACGTTATTAATACATACATACTTCCGCAAATATGAATGTAAATCTTAAGTTGCGTTCCCTAACTCGCAAGAAGTTGCGAGAATTTACAGGATTTTACCAGAAAGCGTAGGTTTTATCCAGAAAAGTTGAGGAACGAAACTTTAGCATCAAAGCTATTTCAAATATTCGAATTCGCTAAATATTTTCAATACTCAAAAACAGCCTACTGAGATTTAATCCATACATAAATATTTACGTTCCCAAATATGAATGTCAATCTTAGCATCAATGCTATTTTCAAAATTCTAATTCGCTAAATAATTTGAATATTCAAAAACAGACTACTGAGCTTTGAAAATATTAACGTAAACGTTATTAATACATGCATACNTCCATACATAAATATTTACGTTCCCAAATATGAATGTCAATCTTAGCATCAATGCTATTTTCAAAATTCTAATTCGCTAAATAATTTGAATATTCAAAAACAGACTACTGAGCTTTGAAAATATTAACGTAAACGTTATTAATACATGCATACATTCGCAAATATGAATGTATGTAAATCTTAGCATCAATGCTCCCAGTAGCGAAAATGTTCACTGGTGACATCGTCGCTCTTGCTGTGAATCCTAAGCGACATATAGCTGACAATGACACTGGTGACAATTTCATGCAGGTGTACTCCTATGAAAGACTTATAACAGACAATGTCTTGCAGCGGGCAATTATAAAAAGTTCATTGCAGGACATTGTCGCTTGAATGTCATCAATGATCACTGCATGGCAAAGTCATGCAGAAGCCATCAAAGCCTAAATTGCCATTTACATGGAAAAGTCATGAACGACTTCCATGTAAACGAAGCCCAAAGTCATTGAAAACTTGATATGGCCCTACGGGACACTTAAGTGACTAATTCATGACATTCGCTACGGGGCTATTTTAAAAATTCAAATTCGCTCAATGCTTTCAATAATCAAAAAAAGCCTACTGAGATTTGAAAATATTATAGTCAGCGTTATTAACACATACATGCGCAAATATGAATCAAAATCTTAGCACGCCTATGGAATGTGCCACGCCCTGTTTTATAAACTCATTTATATATGCCATACTATAAGCGCCTACCATAGACATGCCTGCATACCAAATTTCAAGTTCGTGTGACTTATGGTTCCGAAGTTATAGTTGATCAAAAATTCAACGCCTATGGGATGTGCCACTCCTCCTTTTTCAAACTCATTTATATATACCCTCCTATAAGCACCTACCATTGATATGTCTGCATACCAAATTTCAAGTTCGTGTGACTTAAGGTTCCGAAGTTATAGCTGATAAAAAATTCCACGCCTATGGGATGTGCCACGCCCCCTTTTACAAACTCGTTTATATATTCCCTCCTATAAGCATCTACCATTAAAATGTCTGCATACCAAATTTCAACTTCGTGTGACTTAAGGTTCCGAAGTTATAGCTGATAAAAAATTCTACGCGTATGGGATGTGCCACGCCTCTTTTACAAACTCATTTATATATACCCTCCTATAAGCAGCTACCATTGATATGTTTCCATACCAAATTTCAAGTTCGTATGACTTATGGTTCCGAAGTTATGGCTGATTAAAAATTTCACGCCTATGGAAGGTGCCACGCCCCCTTGTAGGATCCCACTTTTTTCACCCTATTATAGGCCCAGGAGTCATGGCAATACTCTGTCAAAATTTCGTTCGATTCTGTCCGTCCGTTTAGGCTGCAACGTGGCACATACATACATACATACTTCCACAAATATATTGTAGATATATCGATTTCCTTTTGCAATGGGTAAAGGTCCTACAATATCTAAATAAATCTGCCCGATTCTTTATTTCGGTATTGGAATTATACTCACTTGAGACTTTGTATGCCGATAAACTTGAGGTTTTTGGCAACTGATACATTCTCTTGAGCATGCACTAATTTCTTTATTCATGTTGAGCCAAAAACACTTTTTGTCAATTAATCGACGAGTAGCTTTGGTGCCCGGATGCGCCATCCCAAGTAACTTATTAAATACTGTTTTTCGCAAACTATTTAGGACGAATGGTCTAGCATAATCTGCTGACGGTTCGCACCAGATATTGAAATTTAATAGAGCAATTTTAACTAACTTAAGATTTCAAAAGGTTTGTCCATATACCAGGTTGTTTAACTCATTATCTTGTTGTCGTTCACTTTGTAAATTTTTTTAATTAAGTTCGCAATTCTTTATCGCTTCAACTCGAGAGCTCGAGATGAAGTATCAGTCACAACATTTGCTTCACCTTTAAGCTGAAATTAGTCAAGAACGTAAACCTACCGGTACGTAAACCCGAGTCAGCTAACACGATCTGTCTTACCAGACCGCCATGTAAATGAAAAGTCAACACCGCAGAATTTTTCTGTAGTTGTAGCCCGTAGCGCAGAAATCTGCGGAATTTAGATTTTTCCGTGTCAGCTGATTTCTTCCTTCTATAGAGGGTTGCCACTTCGTCAGTTTTGCAGATGGTCAAAAAGTTATAGGTTCCTATTCAAAATACGTTTAAAATATTTGAAATTTACTATTGAATAATGTTTTTTGTTGAAAACTAAGTAGTTTATATTTAGCTACAATCTATTATAGCACGAAAAATTGCAGTTGAAAAGGTAAGTTTATGAAAAGGCATTGATGAATGGCAACACTGTACTAAGCAACACTGAGGGCTACAGTAATCGACAAAATCCTGCGTATACAGACTGCGTTTAGGTATACGTTCTGCGTTATTGACTAATTTCAGCTTTAATGTACAGTATGTCATTCGTAAATTGTGCAATAAACTCAAGATGCCTTGTTTGCCTTAGACTACGTTCAGTTTTGGAATTTAGAGCAAAAATCAAGGGCTTATTGTCAGTAAAAACAGTAAATTGTCGTCCTTCGGAAATATGGAAAATGTTTAATATTGAAATAATATTGAAATTGCTAATAGAACTCTGTCAAAAAAACTATATTTCTTTTCTGCTGGAGAAAGTTTATTCGAAAAGAATGCGAGCGGTTCAGTCTTATTATTAAACGGCTGTTATGTAACACCACCAACTGCCGTATTGGATGCATCTACAGTTAAAGACAATTTTGCTAAAATGGTTTAACAAAATCTTAGCTGCAAACTTCTCTTTAATGCATTCAAAGGCTTTAATGGATTTATCATCCCAAACCAAAATTTTGTCTCTTTTTTTACTTTATTGTTTATTAATTAAATCATCTACAAGTCCAGTAAATTTTGCTAATTTTCAAAAAGATATATCTGTGGTAATTAACTTTTGTGCCTGTTAAATTGACTTTGGCCGTTCAAAATCACGAAAAGCTTCTATTGTATTTTCAGAAAGTCGTATTCCTTCTTCAGATATACTAATCCTAAAATATCAATACATGTAACTCCAAACCATACTCAGGCAAAGGTTCGAAAAGTACACGTAGATCTTTAAAATGCTGTTTTCTTTTTATTCCTAAGAATCACATTAAAATTGTGAATATGAGGCTAGGGATAGCGGTCCGGTATATCAACAATATTAAGTCTTAAAATAACCACAAGGACGCCAGTCATTGCTCTCCTTCTTTGGTACTAAATGAAGTGGGGATGCTATGGATGAATTTCATGGTCTACAAATCACTGTCTTTACTAAAGAATCGAATTCAGTTTTAGTACTTAAAATTTGATAGGATCTAAGCGCCTTGGCTTATAAAAAAAGGTTTCCTTCAGTTAGAATTCTGTGAACTGTGGTATGCTTAACCGATTTTGAGTAATCTGGCTCAGAAATAGAATAATTTTGTATATTGATCATCTACCGAAAAAATTTTCGGAATAGGGACACTGCAAAACTAAGAAATTGTGTTAACTGATAGATTTGTTATCAGCAATCAAAAATGTAAAAAGGTACTCACGCCTCAACCCCAAATTAACATTCAAACGTTTTTTTCCGTATGTAAAAAGAGTTGGACCGTTAGCTGCAGTTAAGATTATATATGGAGACTAGCAAATACTCGGCGTGCTTCGCGACGCCTCGTGAGTAATTTGCATCAAAGTTGAGGAGAAACCATATTGAAACTCAAATGGGAAAACCTCTTCAGGAGAAGAATTTTGCCTTTAATAGTATCTATAATTCATCTGGCCGGCCATTGTAACCCTAGTACATATGTATGTACATATAATGTGTTGTAATCGATTGTTAATAATAATAAAAGTTAAGATCTATCTTCACAAATCAGTGCCGTATCAGTTCAGTATCATTGACAATCAGCATCGATCAGTGATACCAATTCACACATATCCGTAGTATGTCGTCCGGAACTTTCAGTAAAATGAAGTTCATTGAAACCAAGATGACTTATTTTACTAATGATCAATTGGCAATTATTGCCAAATTATATAATTCTGGATAATTCCGTACCTACTCGAATAATTTTTCCTCCATATCAAACAAAACTTGCAATAGAATACCGTCAGCTCATCAGTGAAATACACAAACATATCTTTTTGTTTAAATTTCCTCTCTGAATGTGTGCAAATTTGCATACCGTGTTAATCAATGTTTTTTAACTTTTATTTGCCATATGTGTGGCGTAGAACAAATTTGAAATTTGTTTGTTGAATTCTAAACACTTAAGGCCAAATTCACAGTGTGTAGTTAACTTAGAATCGGCAGTTGACTACAGATCTTCAGTACAGCACTGTGAATTTGGGCCTTCGGGCCCTTAATTTAACTATTTTAAAGTATAGTTAAATCATTACTTAAACTTAACTACACAAATTTCTATAGATTTTCTTAGTGTTCACAATTACAGTTGACACATAAAATGTTTAAAATTTGCTCTAAAAGTTTTTTGTTTAAATTAACGCATATTAAGGGAGGTTACCAGTTTCCTTCCCTAATGTGTGCAAATTTAGACACCGTGTTTATAAAATTAAACACTGTCTGTTAACTTTTGCATTCCAAATTTGTCGCATAGAGCAATATTGCACATAAAATGTATTTAGTTTTTATTTTTAGTAGGGAATGTATTTTTGCGTTAAAAACGTTTGGAGTTTTAAACATTTCATGTATATATTCTAAACATCTCATGTTCAAAAATCCAGTCTTGAACATCTTATGCGTATACTTACACAGATTTTGTTTGAAAATAAACACTTTTCAGTAGCAGTTTTACATGCAGTTTTTAAAGTGTATAAATAAATTGCGGAACGAACCTGAAGCAGCACTGACGGTAAAAAACGGCACTGTGCCGGACGGTCTGAACAACTCTATTTGGGACTGTGGCAACGATATTACATTTTTAACTCACACTGATAGGTACGGCACTGATATGTGTAGATAGACTTTTATTGTAAAAATCACCTATATAGTTGATTTGAGGTCGATAAATAAACGCTGATCTAATTCCGATCGCAGGCATCGTTTCTATTCGCGCCGCTGCTACTATTCTCCGATTACGGGCCATTGCCTTTGCGGCTCTCGTTTGTCTTACACATTTCTTTTAGCTTTAGGCATTTTTAACCATTTCGCACTATTCTGTTATTTTAAAGATTTTTTTTTATTTAGTAACGAAATTCCACTTTGTAAATACACCATTGATTTGCTGTTGTTTGTGCATGCCACTACAGCGTTCGAAAATTGGAATTCGGCTAGACAGAGGCAGGATGCCCATAAAAAACAGGGCTAAATTACTTTACCATATCAATTCTAATTTGAACATACTAATGTACATATGTATGCATGTATTAAAATCTAATTGGATTGATTGAATGTTGATCTGTTGACTAACATTGTTGAGTTTTGTTTTGTGCTGAATTTACATGAAGAGAAACAGACATTTCTTTGTGTTATTTATTCTGTATGCTTCTACAGCGATGTAAAATTAGGTTTTTGCCGCGCAGTGGCAACTTTTATTCACGAACTTCATCTCTATGAAATAAAGGAAAATCTGAAGATCAATGTATGTACATATGTATGCCACACCAAGACGCTTACGGTGAGCATGTGCCGATATCGCAGCAAGCAGCATTTTGAAGTAAAAAAAAACAAAAACAGCTTCCAAACGAAATACACGATGTACAGTTTTTATTTGTTTTGAACGCAGCACTGCTTGTAGATACATAAATTTCGCTTTNCTACTTAAATCTCGCTTTGCGCATGCATGAAGCTGGCAAAGGTTCTTTTTTTATTTTTTTCGCTGTGCTAGCTGAGTATAAAAAGAGAAGAGAATAGAGAGAAATATGTATGTGGTTTGTTGATGCTCTCTAAACACAAACGCGTGAAAGGCAAACGGTCTAGCAATGCGTGGTATTGTTGATCAAATTAATACTTTAATTAAACATACTTATTATTAAAATTTCGGATTAAAAATACCACAGTATCCTGCTGTGGTAGAAATATGTCATTTTAAAAATTGAATCATAGAAGTCGACCCAGTACATCGGCTGTTTTGCTCTCACGTTTTTTTGGGTTTCAATTTTATATATTGTATAGATTTTTTCGTAAACGAGAATTTTGAAACGGGAAGCACCGAAATTTCTGCCCACTATCAATTAAAAAATTCCATTTGTTTTCTTTGTCATATACAAATAAACGAAACTCGCCGCCTCAAAATTTAGGCCCCTATTATGGTTCACAACTCAACTTAAATCAATTGTGTCTGAGAAAACTAAACTTGAAGGCAACTCAACCAATTTGTAATGTTTGGTTATAATTTTCTAATGGTTTGAGTATTATTCTAAGCCCTCCGACTGCTTTGCTCAAGCGTATAACGCCTGTTTCAAGGCGCATCAATTACAGGTGATATCGATAGAAGTTATGCTTCTTCTTATGAGCACGCTTGTGTCAAATTATCGTCAGTTTTGCTTTGTTTACATATCCGCGTATACATACACATATACGTAAATACATACCCTGCAAACAAATGCTACCGAAATCTTTAAGAGTATCGGAAATTTGTTACGATTCTTTGAGGAATCTTTAAAGAAAAACATATGAAGCGGCTGACAAGAACTAGTAAAGAAATTTCTGTACGATTTCTTAAAGAAAATTCTTAAAAAAATTGTGAATCCTTTCAGATTTCTATGAAATCCTGGTATGCAGGGTATACATATACATACGAATACGAATACATAAATAAGATGTTGATGACACAAGGAGTTCATACCAACGTTAAATGTTGTTTTTGTACGATTGCTACAACCTGTAGTTACTGAATCATGCGCCTGTTTATGATTCAAACACGTCAATTGGAGTTGAGTGAAAGAATGTTTATTTCTCGGCTCATCGCCGATGTATATACTAAAACATGCTTAAAATCTTATTTACTTTGGGTACTCATGTAGTATGCGCTTGTCACCCGATCTTGCGTTTGTAATAGCAAGCGTTAAGTGTGCCTCATGTGGCGCCATACGTTAAGCCACAGTGCAAGCCATTACGAGTGTTCTGCATGTGTCATCAATCCACACTCGATCGTAACAACAAATACGCCGACTCAGCAATATGAGCCATAAGTGTTTGATGTAGGTCAGACACACTCAGTGTTGCTGTTTTGGTTACTTCTAACCAATTTTGGTTATTTTTTTATGGCCTGTGAAGTTGTAAAGGTATTTCCCATTTTGGTTATTTTTTGATATTTAATGTAGTTTTTAATTGACATAGGCCAGCTACACCTGTCGAGGTTGAGGAGANTGTTTTGGTTACTTCTAACCAATTTTGGTTATTTTTTTATGGCCTGTGAAGTTGTAAAGGTATTTCCCATTTTGGTTATTTTTTGATATTTACTGTAGTTTTTAATTGACATAGGCCAGCTACACCTGTCGAGGTTGAGGAGAGTAGCAGCAGCAGTGGCAGCCCCCAGCAGTGAAAGTAAAAATATTTGGAATGAATGTATTAATATTACTTACATATGTCTGTATTTGTTTTCTAATATACATAATACATAATATACATGGTCGGCTAAAGACTACTTCAAATGAATGCATACTTAGATGGTACATATCGTAACTAGACACGAATAAAGGCGCGAGCTCAAAAGTTGACCGCGAAAAAAGGCGCATAAAAAAAACTTCAGCGAAGAATGACTCTTAACATAGTTGACGGCAAAGAAAGACGCGTTAAAATATTTGACAGCGAAGAAGGACGCGTAAACTTATTTTCGCGGTAAACTATGTTTGCGGGTGTAATGGTATGTACATTCCGTTAATAGTTTTTGGGGAATAGTGCTGAAGTGGTTGTCCTTCGCCAAGTATAAGTCTATGATTACGCGTCTTTCTTCGCCGAAGTTTTTCTTAAGCGCCTTTTTTCGTAAAATTTTTGTATGCGTCTTTTTTCGCCGTCGAAACACTAGCGCGTGTCTAGTTACGATATATAAATACCTTGTATATGCGAAATCCAATACCACTTCATGGGTGTACAATAAAAAAAGAGATTTGGTTATTCTTTTTCCATTACTGCTTACTTTATTAATTTAAGTTTAAATTAATAATAATAATCTTACAGCAAGTAGGTTCAGTATTCATTCCAGAGTTTTGAAAAAATCGGTTTTTTGAGCTTTTGTAAAATTTATTTGCCATCGTATGCGCGGTCCTACGTTTGACGTATACGAGGTATTTCGCGCTGAGCGACGATATAGTTCAATAAGCCCAATTTTTAATTGTTTAATCTTAATCTTAAAATATGTATATACAATGTGGTTGTTCACGCTGAGTAGGTATTTCATTGATTCTTACAAAGAAGTTGGAAACTGTGTACCTATGTACTTATTTAAAAACGTCATTTAGACTCTGGTAATGTTTACGAAGATATTAACATTCATTCATATGCATCTAATACGGGAAGGCTGATTTTCTAAAATATGTATTTACAGCCTTAAAAGGATTTGTTTTTCAAAAATGCAAATAAAAAGTGATTTTCTTTGGTTTTTAAACTTTTTCTATACGTACTATATAAAAGAGTTTGTGATGACCTGAATTGTTAATCTAATAAAAAAATGGTTATTTTTCCTTACATTTGGTAACTTTTTCGACTAAACTTGGTTAGAAAGTTCTTTGAGCGGCGGCAACACTGGGCACACTACATCCTACCCATATATGTAATACTTCTATATTGGCAGTAAGCTAACTTCTGAATGTGTAAGCATTCCGAAATCAAAGCGAGACAGTCTAGTACCGTTTTTGTCAATGTGTTGTGTACTTGAGTGCCGTTTTTGTGTATGTGTTGTGTACATGTTTATTTATAAACGTATATGTTCCTTTTCTTTCGTACGTTTTTATTGATAATCTGTACTATAGTGTTTTCGGACGGTACTAGCTCTTACTACCAATATAGGAGTATTACATATGGGTATTTCCATACGTCGCATACGTGACAGTCGTACGTTTCAATGTGATACAAACAAGGAATACCATTTGTTTTCTTTGACTTTTTTGGGCCATTGTATAGCACATAATTAGCTCTATATTTGACCGAAAAATGAAAACAATCGAACTGCTTGGTCCTGAAATATAAGCATTTAAAGAGAGTGTCGTTACGTCACCAAAAATGGAAGTAGATTTTTTCTTTTCTTACAAAATCGCAAAACTCTGCGAACGAAGCGTCACGTGCGATAAATTTCCATCGTTATATTTTTGTTAATATTGCTTTTAAATGAATTTTTAACGCAAATAAAACATGTATTTTATGTAGAACATACTTTATATTTTGACTTTAGCGCCAATTCAGGTTGAATTTGTTGGAAATCTATGACTTATTATGTTTCAACTACATATGCCAAATACGAGCCAAATCGGACCATATATACCGTTTTTCGAAATATCTCAACCTTGGCGCCACCTAGGAAGACCATTTTACGCAAACATGATTCTACTTACATAGCCAGTATATATTTTAAAAAGCAGACAAATCGGCCCGTAAATACGTTAGATATAAGACTTTTATTTTTTTTGTCGTGGTGGACCTTCCGATGGAAACACCCATATATGATCCTACCCCTCAAGTTGTAATTTCTTAAAATTCAAAGTAAGTTATACGAGTAGAGACGGTTTTTTTCTTAATAATATTTTAATTGCTGTGTCTACATTTGACTAAATTATTATTATATAATTCGACTTCCTTTTATCTATCAGTAATGTACTATTTGTCCCTTTTTGATCCATAATCTTGAATGGACCTTTAAATGGTTTTTCCAACTTTCTCTTGTTTCCTACTTTTACATATACAAATTCTCCTACTTGGAAATTTGCCTTTTTACATTGCTCTGCTTATTTCTATTCACAATTTTTGATTGTAATAAATTTTCTTTTGCTTTAGTGTGCGCGTATCTCAGTTTCAGTTTCAACTCTGTTATATAATCATCAATATTTTACAATGTCTCTCTATTCTTTATTATCTCACATGGTAATGCACTTAATTTGCCATAGACTAACTCAAAGGGAGTATATGTCGTAGTTGTGTGTGGTGTTGAATTATAACTATAGACGTAATATGGAATCATTTCATCCCAATTATCTACTCCTTGCATGGTCATCAAATAGTCGGTGAGAACCCTGTGGTTCCTTTCTATAGTTCCTAAAGTCTCATGATGGACAGGTGTTGAGGTTGTTTTCTCTATTTTAAGCAACTTACATATGTTCTTTAAGAGTTCGTTTGTAAATTCCGTGCCTTTGTCTGTCTTCAGTTTTCTAAAACATCCGTATTTTAATATACATTTTTCTACTATTGCTTTCGCTACAGTCGCTGCTTTTTTGTTTTCTAAAGGAATTGGCTCAACAAATTTGGTTCACTCACACTGAAGGGTTAGTATGTACCTATAGTTATTAGATGGCCTCAGCGGTCCTACTGTGTCTGTTTAAGCGACTTCCCGCATAAACAAAGAACAGCGAACACCCACACGCATTTATATTGTATTTCCCGCATAAACCAAGTGCAGCGAACATACACACTAGAGGTTTACGCCGACAGGCTTTGCGGCGGCGGCGACGCCGGCGCGTCTGGAAACGCCGGCGCTACTGCCCATAAGGTAGATTCCAAAGAGCCGTGAGGCTACTAATCTTATCATGTCATCTCGTCAGCGCTAAGCATTGGCCATGCCAATTCAGGTTGTAATTGTATTTAATTCATTCATTGAATTAGTTTTAAATGAAAATTACGTTACTTTATACTTGAATTAAAATGTTGAGTCTTTGCCGCTGATGGATTGGCAAACAGAAGAAAGGCTGAGGTATATACATACATATCTATGTTCTCTACAAATCCGTATGTACTTTTTAAATTTAAAGAAATAAAAAAATTTTAAAAGTTAAGTTTTGGGGTAATTTATGTCGCTATCAATAAATGTTTGCAATAATCCTATCAAACGATATGTTAAATTGCGGAGTTATTACGATTTATTGCGGGTTATGTATTGAAAACAAGGTTTGGTCTACTTTTTTCCATAAGTTTAACCCATCAACTCCCACCAGAACGGGCCTTTTTGACCCATTGTATAAAAATGGCTTATAGATGGTAAAAATTTCCACTAAAATATTAAGCGCCAAATTTGTCTAAGGAGAACCGAATGTAATGAAAAATAATAGTAATTTTTACCAAAAAGGGGGACTTTAACCCTGTGTAGAAGACATTGCGATGCGTGGGAGCACAACCTTTCTGAGATTTGACCACCACTTAGGAATGCTAATGTAATTTTCACACAGCCACCTAGTACTTGTATATGTCTGCGGGATCCCAGAATAAAATAACTTATGAATGCAAAAATTATCAAAAAAAGTGTACACAGGTAATCAAATTGTCTTTCTTTTATCTCCAATAGTTGAGGAGTGAGATGCAATAACTGCGCTTCTGTTAAACTGCTTTCTGAGATGTTGGCGGTAAAGGTTTTGATGTGTTATAACTTTCTTTTTGTGTTAGTATATATATATAAATATATATATATATATATATATAGTAGTATTGTTGTAGTATTGAAAAAAAATTCTACTACGGAATAAAATCGTCAAATTACCAGTATTCGACCCTAATTTAACTGTAATAAACGCTTTCGATTGAAAAACGTGTTACCGCTGTTTTTTCTGAGTAACGCCTTTTTTTTGGAAATGTTCAGTGGCCCAAATTATGCAAAAAAACTCCTTTAAAAATGCAATTTTCATTTAGTAAAATAGTATTTTTATGCGAGTAGTATTTAGTTCCTTCAAACGATGTATTTCAATGTTCAAAATTCGTTAAGCGCCGAACGCCGCCGCCGCTGCCGCCGCGCCGATATTTTCGTAACTCGGCGGCGGCGCGTGAGAAATGACAAAAAACGGCGGCGTATACCTCTAATACACACGCACTTGTATTGCACTCCCGCCCAAAACCAAGTGCAGTGAACAAACACACGCACTTGTGTTTAAAAGTAATTCGCTCGTTCTTAATTGGGTATGCATTTTTTATGCAATTCTCAAATATCTCTTCGCTGAACTTAGTAAAGTGATAAGTCGCTGGCTAAACCAGCTTGGCTATCACACGATGCTTTAAGCATCACTCTCACTCCACTTCCGGAGTAATTTTTGGCGCAGTAGTAAGCTAAGGCTTACAAACCACACTGGGGCTCTGCATGAATGCATCCCGCCCGCATATCTCACTCTCTCTCTCTCTCTCTCTCGCATAGCAGGCATATGGAGTGCACCTATACACCATACGGGCTCATTGAGCTCGGTACATAAACACTCACAAACGTAATCCCTACCTCATCTACTACTCTAACTCGACCACAAATCTAAACCTGGTCNTGCCTTGATGTGCACCTATACACCATACGGGCTCATTGAGCTCGGTACATAAACACTCACAAACGTAATCCCTACCTCATCTACTACTCTAACTCGACCACAAATCTAAACCTGGTCTCCCGCTCTCCCTCAGCTAACATGGTTTGCCAAGTGTGGACGCCACAAAATAGAGCGCAGGTGGCTTCCTTGTGGTAGATGAGGGTAATGGGGCTTCTCCAACGGGTGGACGGTGACGGCTGGCGAAGACGGCGGCGGAACCTTTTGCGCCGACGGCGAACTACTGGTGCACTGGCGGCACGATCTGGATAATGCCGGTGGATGACAGCAGATGATGGCTCAGCTTAGATTTCACGGAGCTGGTGGCCTTAGCGCGCAAGAACGCGTCTGTACAAGGGGCGGTGCTTGGTTGTTCGTCTCGAACGGGCAGTCAGTCCAAAGACTCCAGGTGGACGATGAACGTTCTTCGACGACAAGATGCGGTTCCAAAACAGCAGCAACTTTCACAGGATGGCCCTTGGTCGTCGTTGGGGCTAGATTCGTGTTAAAATGTGTATTTCCACTGGCAATCACGCAAATAAAAGGCCGCCACAGTTCGTTTTGTGCTGTATTAGTACTGTTGAAAATTGATGATCGTTGGCAACAATCATTTGTTCCTATTTATCACTTTGTTGTCTTTTACACTTTATTTACTCACAATTACACTTACACACATTCACACTTCTAATGTTGAATTCTCTTCATAAATGAATTGTACTGAAACTGAATTTAGTATTAAACCACAAGCCGAAACTGTCGCAAGACCGGGCGAAATCTAAAAGCGTATTTCAATTAATTTTTACA
>NW_016157963.1:105810-178026 GCF_001687245.7 Rhagoletis zephyria
GCAAGGTCAGCAAGTGCTTAAGAGGCCAATTCAGTTACTCTACCCTCTGGAAATTTCATCATCGATTGCCGGGCCCGAGGATGTTGAAAATTGATGATCGTTGGCAACAATCATTTGTTCCTATTTATCACTTTGTTGTCTTTTACACTTTATTTACTCACAATTACACTTACACACATTCACACTTCTAATGTTGAATTCTCTTCATAAATGAATTGTACTGAAACTGAATTTAGTATTAAACCACAAGCCGAAACTGTCGCAAGACCGGGCGAAATCTAAAAGCGTATTTCAATTAATTTTTACAAGTACCCTTTTAATAAGTTGTATAGCAATCATAAACAATAACCGTACGCGGTTGGGGTTTGCGCACAAAATATGTACAGGTATATATAAAAATTTAGTTCGCTTTAATTAGCAAAAGAGTAAAGGGTTTTTGCACACGAGCACTGCAGCCGGTGAAATATCAAAAACGAATAGTAAATATGTAATAACAGCTGTCAAAAAATGCAAAGCATATATATACATACAATTGTGTATACAGCGAGTTGGTAGCGAGCGAGTTGGGCATGCGTTGCCAACAACTTCTAAGAAAAGCTTACAAAGTGTGCACACTAGAGGTAGTTCAAAGTACAAATTCAAGAGATACAAAGTTCAAGAGATACAAAATTCAAAAGGAAATCTAGTGTGCATAGCTAGCTACAAATTGAGTTATTTAAATATTGCCTCGTGAACCAAAATTTTGTTAGACTTGTCCCGATATCTAGCAGTCTGGAATCCATTTGCCGCGAATCGGACTTTACGGTTCTTTCCGGTTGGCTGGTGTTTGAGGTGCTTGTAGCGCGGTGATGTACGCCCTGATCCCCCACGCTGGGGAGCGTTATTCTTCGCCTGGACGAGGCGTTTGGGGAGCTGCACTGCGGAGTTCGCCCTCGTGCGGCGGGCTGCCGGTGTACCATTTCTGTGCAGTAAGGTGTGGTACTGTAGAGAACAAATGCGGCAGGTGGTAGTGGACGTACATTGGGCGGTCGGATGCCAAAGCGCCAGGTAGTTCGTGCAGTACTTGTGCACCCTTGCCAGTAAGAACCGCTGATGCGGCTGTACGCCTAAGAACGCTGCGCATACTCGTAACGCATGATGCCGGGCGCGTAATCGGCATCGCTTGTAGTCCTCTGTTTGCTGTGGCGATGAACGCGTATTGCGGGTCGTTTCAATCTGCGATTTTATCAATTTTCGCGGGGCTGGCTGAGGTGTCTCGTCGCGATCCATCTGTAAAGAGATTATATACGGAAATCTTTAGTGTTTCGTATATTACTATATGGGAGGCATAGGAGAGCGATACGAGAAGTGTGTATGTATGTGTGATGTATGAAAAGAGATGTGCAGCCATTTGGCTGCTTATCATTTGATGGTTTTATGGAGTGGTTAATTGGTTTCAATGCGAGAGGGGGTGTCTTCGCTCGAAGGCAGAACACTATTTTTACTAATGGCCGAGTAGGCCGGTTTGGGTGCGGACGTCGGCCACTCGAATGTCACCATCCTTGCGAGGGTGCAACCTTTCGAGCGAGAGGTTTTCGTGATTCGATTCGGGGAATGATAGGAGTGGAGCACCCCGGAGGAAGTGGGCAGGTGAGAGCGCTGTAAAGTCCGTCGGGTCTTGGGTGAGTGCAGATATCGGACGAGAATTTAATACAGCTTCTACTCTTATTAAAAGGGTAGTAAACTCCTCACACGTAAATTTGTGAGGCCCGGCGGTCCTTCTGAAGTGAAGTTTAAAACTTTTAACTGCAGATTCCCATAAACCACCCATGTACGGGGCGCTGGGAGGGATAAACTGCCAATTAATACCCTGAGGTGAGTATTTTCGGACAATATCACGGAATACAGTTTGGAGAAAGACCGTGAACTCCTTTCCAGTGGCTCTTTTGGCTCCCACAAAGGTTTTGCCATTGTCACTCATCATTTTAGCGGGGTAACCACGGCGACCAACAAAACGAGCAAAGGCGGCGAGAAATGCCTCTTTGGTCAGGTCTGAGCACAGCTCGAGGTGTACCGCCTTTGTTGTGAAGCACACAAAGACGGCCACATAGCCTTACACTAAAGCGGGGGATCTTAGCATGGAGGCTTTTATTTGAAAACCCCCAGCAAAGTCGACACCGGCGGTGGTGAAGGGCGGAGCGAAGGTGCATCGTTAAGGCGGCAGTGCAGCCATAATCTGCGAGCGCATTTGCTGTTTGTGAATGGTGCATGATTTACAATGGTAAATGCATTTTTTTATGAGAGGTTTGAGCTTGAATGAGTTTGAGTGTAAAACTCTTGCCTGGTCATCTGCTGCATAAGTCGTACTTCTGCATGGAGGAGTAGATCATGGAGAAACTTTAAAGAGAATCGGGACTTTTCCGAAGTGATAATGGGATGACGTTCGTTATAGCTCAGGGTAGCATGAGCAAGGCGCCCATTGACGCGGAGAACTCCATGTTTATCCAAGAAGGGTTAAGAACTAATAGTGAACTCTTTTTGTCAATAGGTTTTGAGTCATCTAAGAGAAGTAACGGGTTTGCGTAAGGATGATCAGACGAATTTTCGTGTGGCGGAGGTCATCATGTGATAGCGGGGATGAGGCGCGGTCAGGATCTCCTGCCGCTTTGTCCTTTATTCGTCTCATGAACTTGAAGACGTAAGCCATCACTCTCAAGGCTCGAGAGAAAGAGGAAAACCTGTCCAGAACATCGGGATCTTCGGTAGTGAGTAGGACCTCCACTCGTCCTACTTCCGGCGTGTTGACATTACGAACTGAGGGTTTCGGCCATTCTTCGGGGGACTTGGATAGCTACTCAGGACCGTTCCACCATAACGAACACGCTGCTAAGTCTAGTGGCTTGCAACCCCTTGTGCCCATATCTGCGGGGTTGTCGCTGCTGCGTACATGTCGCCAGGTGGCGTTTCCGATGAGTTCCAAGATCTCCGCGGTGCGATTAGAAACGAACGGTTTCCAATAGTGGGGTGGTTTCCTCAGCCATGCCAATATAATTTCTGAGTCGGACCACATTACCAGTCTTCGTTTGAAGAGGTCGAGATGGGACTGGATAGCTGCGACAAGTTTGGCTAAGAGAAGAGCTCCACAGAGCTCAAGCCGGGGTAAGCTAGTTGTTCGAAGGGGTGCTACCTTGCCTTTGGAAACCAGGAAGATGAGAAGAGACACTGGAACCATGAGTAGTTCGAACATATACGTTAGCACAATATGCCTTTTCTGAGGCGTCGCAGAATCCATGGAGTTCAACATGCTGGTCCGGAACAAAGTTTACCCATCGGGGTATTTGAATGGTCGAGATTGTGTGCGAACTTAGACCATTTAACAAGAGGGAAGGGTTTGACTTTTTCGTCCCAGTCAGTTCCGTCGATCCAGAGCTCTTGTAAGAGAATCTTTGCCTGGATCATTATCGGCGTAAGCCACCCTGCGGGGTCAAAAAGTTTCGCGACAGAGGAGAGAATCTGTCGTTTAGTGCTAGCAGATGAGGCTGGGTTGGTGTCGATCGTAAAGGAAAACGTGTTTGTGAGCGCATTCCATTGGATCCCTAGAGTCTTTGTGGTACTTGCTTTTTCGAACTCGAGAAAATTAGTATCGAGAAAGTGCTCTTTCCTTATGTTTTTGAGAATTTCTGGGTGGTTCGCTGTTATTTTCTTCAAGGGAAAGCCTGCCGAGTTGCGAGATTGAGTGGCGATTGTCAGATCGTGGCTTCCAGAGAGTATGTCATCCACATACGTTTCTTTAATCAGAATGGGGGCGGCCATTGGGTAGTTGGTTTTTTCTTCTTGTGCTAATTGGTGAAGTGTGCGAATGGGGAGGTAGGCCGCACAGTTTATACCGAATGTGACCGTTTTTAATTTATAATCTTGAACGGGACTGGTTGTGGGTGAACGAAATATTATTCTTTGAGCATCCGCACACTCGACTGCTCAGTCCGCCTAAAACCGGTTTTGCGTGGATAAGAGGGGGAAGAGAGTTCGAGTTTACCTCTTTCATTTGGACATAGACAACGTGTTTTGTATTTCGTTATGTTTGCATGTGTCACATGCACTAACACAATCAAGCGTAGTTAATGTATACAAAACTGAAACCTGTTTTCGGCCGACTGCCCAGTCCAGGGTGCGTTCGAGTGGTGGACTGCTCAGTCCGACTGAGCAGGCTAGTGTGCGGAGGAGTGTGAAAGTCCTGGTCTTCGGGATGTAGCAGTATTTGTAGGTACATCTTTTCGACATCACCATTAAACACAAATTTATACATTCGCCACTTGAGGATAAGAAGCATCAAATCAGGCTGGAGAGTTGGTCCGGTATATAATACATCGTTAAGAGAGTAACCGGATCCCAAAATTTTTGATGCATTAAAGACAACTCGTACTTTTGTCGGTCGTTTTTCGGGCTTAATGACCGCATGGTGAGGGAGGTAGAACGACATGTACTTGCCTGAGAGTAATTTTTCTTGGGTGAGGTATTCTTCCAGGACCTTATCATATGGGGCCTTTAAATCGCCATTTTTGAGGAGGTTTCTCTCCATTCCGAGAAATTGCTGAAGCGCTGAGGAGCGAGAGTAACCTCACGAGATTTCTTTGGGGAAACTTGGCTTGAACGGAAGCCTGACCACATAACGACCATCAGAGTTGCGAGAAGTAGTGGATTTATAGAAATCTTCGAAAAATCGTCTTCAGGGGTGGTTTGGAACCTCTTCTAGTTCCCAAAACTGACGCAATTGTGAGTTGAGGTGCCCATAAGAAATTTCTTCTATTTGTGCAGAGTATGAAGCTTTTGAGCTAGCAGAGTTGGTGAGATTTTTTCAATGCCCTCCTCTATTATTTGAGGGATGATATCACTGCCTAACACGAGGTCAGTCTGGGCTGGGGAGTGGCAGTTTGGATCTGCCAGTTTGAGATAAGACCATTTTTCTTTCTGGTCATGATTAAGTGGGAACTTGGGGAGCATTTTTGTCAGCTGTGGTAACACGATAGCTTGAGCATTTATTTTTGTTTTGAGATCGGGGGAGACCAAGACTAAAGAGCACAATTTGTTCGAATTTTAAACAACTCTTCCACCCATGCCCGATATTTCAAATTTTGAGAATTTGCAGGGCAGCCCTAACTTATTTTGAGCTTTGGTAGAGATAAAGGTTCGTTCTGACCCCTGGTCTATCTCTGAGTTTACAGATTTCTCCTCGGTGTGATACCGGTACCATAGTGTAGGGAGGAGTATTTTGCTCTCATTCTCTGAATAGAATGATTGCACCTGACTTGCTCCTGCTTCCTGTTCATTAGTGTCTGTTTGGGGTGAAGTTGTCACACTTGAGTTTGTAGAGGTTGTGGTTGCCACTTGCGAACTGGTTTTTTGTACTCTTGGGGGTTGCCTTTTCGGCATGGAGTTTGCGGCTTCATGGAGCACTGAGTTGTGCCGTTCACTACAATGGCCACAAGTTTGTGTGCTAGGGCAATCTTTCAACAAGTGTGACTGGAATAGACAATTGAAGCACATATTATTTTAGTGGGTTTAAAAGGTGTTTTTTTATGAGAGAAAGGCGGCTTTGAGCAGCTATTGGGCTTAACAGGAGGTCTCGCCTTCGGCAGGCGCCATTGATCANTATGAGAGAAATGCGGCTTTGAGGAGCTATTGGGCTTAACAGGAGGTCTCGCCTTCGGCAGGCGCCATTGATCAACTCTTTCGGCCACTTCATAATGAGTAGTGAGAAACTGACCCATTTCGGTCGGGTGGTCTTTCCTCGGGCTGAGGGATTGTTCCCACAGGGGTACTGTGGTTTCGGGAAGCTTAGAGGTGACTATATAAATAAGGATGGGGTCCCAATTTTCAGTTGAGACTTGCTGAGTTGCCAGAATTTGAAGGCAGTTGTTTACTGAAGATTGCAGCCCTTGTATGTATTCGCTGCTTTCGGTGGGAATGGGTTTGAGGTTCATTAAGATTCGTATTTGGTTGTCTACCAAAATGCGCTTATTCTTATATCGAGACCGAAGTGCTTCCCATGCGAGATTAAAGCTCTCATCACAGAGAGAGAATTATTTTACTATTTGGTTGGCTTTTCCTTGATTTTTGAACCGGAGATGGTAAAACTTTTGGCCTTGGGTGAGTTCAGGGTGATTTATATATACCGCTGTGAAGATATCCCGGAAAGAGGGCCATTGTTCGTGACTTCCGTAAAATACTTCGGTGTCTCAAGGAGGGACATTTAAGCCGTGGCCAGAATCGCGTTTGGGTTGTGGTGTAGAGGGTGTAGGCATGGGAGTGCTCACTTGCTTATGAAGAAGGAGCTGGTCAGCGATTTGAGCTTTAGTGTCTTCACATTGATCGAGACAAGACCGATATTTCGGAAAAGCACCAGCTTTGAAATCTTCGGGAAGGTCTTGCTCGTCTGCTTCTACAACTACATCGTAAGAGTTTTGAACTCCATTCCAAAAATTATCTAAACTCGTATCTTTAATTTTCTGGGTTGATTCGGAGTTGTTTTCGAGAGGGATAAATCGGAATAACAATAATCGATGACTACTTGTTTCTGCTTTTTTGTATTTTTTCGGGTCAAACGTTGAGTCTCGGTTGAGATGGTTTTCTCATCATCACTCATTATGGGAATTTGGTATTCTTCGTTAAGCTCCGAGAAAATTTATAATTTAGTCTGAAAGAGCTGGGGTTGAGGGACTGAGAGAGAGAAAGATGCCTGAGGGAGATTTAAAGAACCCGAGAATACTACAAGAGTGTAATTTAATTTTTTTTTTAAGTAAAGGAATGACAGAGAAGAGAATGCGATTCCTCTCTAAGGAATGCCAGAGAGTTTAATGCAATTCCTTTTTAAAGGAATGCCAGAGAAGTAAATATACAGTGATATAATATGAGTAAATAAATAATTAAATATGTAAGTTTTGCTATTATGCCAGTGCTGGATTGCGAATTAGAGAAAAAAGAGATTTAATTTATTTACTAAATCTATTTATTTAACCGTTTTGGAGAATATTGTAAATTCGGGAAACTTGCTGAACGAATGAAAGAGTACGAGATTTTATTAATTTTTTGTAAATGCAAGTTTATTTCACGAGACTGTAACCGCAATATTGTGTGTATATAGGAGGACCACACAGTTGAAGAATGAGAATGCACTTCAATTACTTTTGGTAAAATGCAAATTTAATTCGCGGGACTGTAACTAATGGTGTTTGTATATAAGCGCCGTCAACTTTTGTTTATTAACTTTATCGCACTGCAAACCGACCACTGTATCGCACTTCATATATGTACATGTGTATGAGATTATGTGTATATACCCTGCAGGAAAGGTATCTAATTATAAGCTAACTTTAGGTTGATTAGGAAGGAGCTATAGGTCACTTATTATCTGTATATTTTCTTTCACGAAAGCTAATATATTTCTATGGTGATGGCCGCGAAATAGTCAAGGGTGGTTACCTCTGCATTAGATGTAGTCAAGAGTGGTTCCCTCTGCATTTGATGTAACTAACGTGTTTTGGGCATAAATATCAATAGGAAAAATAAAATATTTTTTTTTTGTTTTTTTTTTTATTTATTTACTTTATTTATTTTATCACATTTCATATTTGTTTACATATTCTGCTGTAGGTGGTCCCATATTCGAACTCCGTCAGACATAACTTCAAAATAATAATAGGAAATTTCGATCTTCCTTTTATTTGTCCTCAATTCGAAAAAGTATTTGGGAAGCGCAGGATATTTAAATAGAAACGCGTTCAAAGAAAACAATCTCGAGCTTTACTCCTGCATTCCTTGTCCACTTGTTTCAAGTTAGCTTTTTGCAGCTAACTACAAGTTATATATTTTATAGAAATCCCGCAAGAAAGCTAACTACAAGTAGGTTATTTTTTACCAATTGATAATTTTTTTCTGCAGGGTAAGTATGCCTATGTGTTTATATATAGGTGTTTATATGTCGCTTTGTATTATTGTCTCACTTGTGAACCTTTGTTGTCGTGAAACCGCAACTTTTATTTTAAACTAAGGAAACGCTGATGAGAAAATCTTTAAAACTTATGTTTTATTACGAGCAAACGCTGTGGGGAATTTAAGTTTGTATACATAAATATCAATGAGAAATTATATTTGATTTGGTAAAAGTGAATGTGGGAGGAGAAGTAATAGAAAATTGCCTATGTGTGTGGACTGTATGTATAAACGCTTGAGCGGGTAACAAATACGCGGCACGAGAGATTAGTACATATGTACATGCATATCTATACTAAAATATGTTTTGAAAGCCGTTTTTTCTGTTCGCAAAGCTCGAGATCGGCTGTAACGATTTTTTTGAAATCCAGAACCTGGATGGGCTTCTCATTGTCTTAGGCAAAAAAAAAGTTTAAATACTTCCCTAAAAATGGAACTGCATGACTTTAAAAATACTATGAATCTAACATACATGCCCACATAACAGCGCTGAGAGCGCCATCTGCTGTTACTTCGTACGGAATACAGCGCAAAGCAACCCAGCAAGAACAGTGACGGTCACTTTCCTAGTGACGTGACCGTCACGCGTGCCTTTAAGTTCGGCACGTTTTGCTATCACATTCTTAATAGTGAATCAAAAAAGCTCCCAGAAGTTTTGTGTACGTGTGATTTTTCAAACCAAATAGTTTGCCTGCTTGCTCATATTTGAAAAGATTAGCGTGACTATTTACTCATATGTGAAAGATAGCTCGCACGAAAAAACAATAGATGGCGCTCCAATCAAAAATTATTACAGGTGTGTTAGTAACACCATAAAATTTGCGTTTGTGTTGGTGTTTCGGTCACGCTGGTTTTGCTGGGAAGGGTTTTGTATACATATACATACGTGCTAATGTTAACGTCAATGTTGATTCTTATGTTAAAAAAAAAACAAATACGTATGTACAGTTCATGGGGAAATAATGTAGGCAATTATGTATGTCGTTTATGTTGCCACAAGGAGCAACTAACATTTCTGTTAGCACTTAAATTTGTATATCGTCGTTTAAAGTACAAAACCGCGTATCGTCATTCTGCAAAACCGCGTAACTGACATTGGCTGCCAAAAATTGGATTTGCTCGCACAAGCTCTTGGCTCAATCCTTATCTATTCGTCCTGAAATATACTAGCCAGAAATGCGATTGCTTTATAAACAGGAGAACCATTTTGATATATGAGTATTTTTACGCTCTAGAAAATAATCTCTTCATCTTCAAATACGCGGTTTTGCATTTCGTTGATACGAGGTTTTGCACTTTAAACGACGATATGTATATTTATGTACATACATCTGTATGTATATAATTATGCATAAAAACCCTGCTGCTATATTTTCAACCGACTTCCAAAAAAGGAGGAGGTTATCAGTTCGTCGGAATCTTTTTTTTTTTTTTTTTTTTTTTTTTTTTTTTTTTTTTATGTATGTTACCGCATAACTTTGGACCACGTCAACCGATTTCGATAATTCTTTTGGAATATATATATATATATATATATTTCATGATCCAATGATCGGATAAAAAAACCAAATTAGTACCACCTCTGAGACACTACCTTTCCGTTGCAAAAAGAATTATTGAAATCGGTTGACGTGGTGCAAAGTTATGCGGTAACATACATAAAAAAAAAAAAAAAATATTCCGACGAACTGATAACCTCCTCCTTTTTTGGAAGTCGGTTAAAAAGCGCGTGGCACCTCCCGTACAAACCGAATATTTATACTGCATATCTCTGGAAATGTTCATTGTGGAGTAATGGAACTTGGTATTGGCGCATATGAAATCGATCGCATAATCTTGGAGAAAAATTGGACCTATTGTAAAAGGGGGCGTGGCACCTCCCTTTCAAACCGAATTTCTCATACTGCTATCTCTGGAAGTATTTATGGTAGAGTATTGGAACTTGGTATGGAGATATATGAAATCCATCGCATACTCTTGGAGTAAAATTTGAGCTATTGGAAAAGGGGGGCGTGGCACCTCCCATACAAACCGATTTATTTATACTGCATATCCCTGGAAGTATTTATGGTAGAGTATTGGAACTTGGTATGTAGATATATTAAATCAATGCCATACTCTTGGATACAAATTGGAGGTATTTGAAAAGGGCACGTGGCACTTCTCATACAAACCGAATTTTTCATACTGCCTATTTCTGGAAGCGTTCATGGTAAAATGTATGAACTTGGTACAGAAATATATGAAAGCAAGGAGCAGGAGTTGTTGGAAAAGGGCGTGGCAGCTCCTATACAAACCGAAATTGTCATACTGTATATCTCTGGAAATGTTCATGGTAGAGTACTGGAACTTGGTATGGAGATATATGAAATCAATCGCATACTCATGACGAAAAATTCGGACTATTTGAAAAGGGGCGTGGCACTTTCCATAAAAGCCGAATTTTTCGTAATAAGTATCTCTGGAGAATTGTTCTTGGTAGAGTACTGGAACTTGGTGTGGTGATATATGAAATTAATCGCATAGTCATGGAGAAAATATGGAGCTATTGGAAAAGGGGGCGTGGCACCTATCGGAAGTGTTCATGGTACAGTACTGGAACACTTCGTATGGTGATATATGAAATTAATCCCATACTCATTGAGAAAAATTGGCTCGTTAAAATGGAGGCGTGGAAAAGTACAAACGTACTGACTTTTACTTATCTTTGATTGTGTATATAATTCTTCTGTAGGTATATTTGTGAGTGAAATCCTAAATGGCTGGAGGGATTTTAACAAAGTTTTGTGTGTGTGTTTGAGTGGGCCTCTGGATAGTTTAGTTTCACAATTTAATCCGCCAGTTGGCGCTGGAGTTATTACTAAAAATCCTCTTTATGATCCGATTTGGCGAATATTCATAACATGTATTGGAAACGGTAAAGGCAGTTTCATGAAAGCTATTTAATGAAAATTTATTTATTTAAGTGAATTTAATATAGAACCTGACGGAAAAAATAATGTCTCACTTAAATTGCTTTCGCGAAGCTGGCTTTTAAGGTATTTAATCTCAGTTTATATATGTATATTGTATTTCTGTTGAACAAGGATACGCATTCATTTTGAAATTGCCACCAACTATAAGATAAGGTTTCTAGGGCACATTCACTAAGATCCGTATCATTGTTGCCACCAGGGAACTTCTCATGGACATAACACTTTCGTTCGGTTATTTAAGGCGGCAAACGACCACCAAACCATAGTCTTAGCCGATGAATGTGCAGTACAAATCATAAATGTGGATTGTTGGAGAAACTGTTGGGCCAAACTGTTTAAATTAAAAATCTAATTTTGGGCGGGACGAAGTTCGCCGGGTCTGCTAGTATGTATATATTTTCGAGATACGGGATATTGGCTAGCAGAACTTATTTACTCGAAAACTTCGAACTATAGGTACATATATATGTACAAATTTCCGAAAATTTCTTCAATGGGCTGAGAACGCCGTTTTATTTGGAAAAAAGGGGCAAAAGGCTTTTATCAATTTTAGGTTATTTTTTTTGAAATGTTTTAATGCAGGTCTTGTATATGTTACCGTGGGAATATGAAGCAGTGGGAGAAATATATGTTTACTTAGGGTTTACAATAAGGATTCTTTTACTTCCTGCTGGTTCGGGGTCTGCTGGCGCAGAAGGACCAAAATGGAGCGCAGCTGGCAAGCTGTGCAAGGGGCGTTGCTTGGTAGTCCGTCTTGAACAGGCAGTCAGTCCAAAGACTCCAGGTGGTCGATGAACGTTCTTCGACGGCGAGATGCGGTTCACAGAACAGCAGCAACTTTCACAGAATGGCCATCGTCATTGGGGCTAGATTCGTGTTAAAAGGTGTATTTCCACAGGCAATCACGCAAATAAAAAGCCACCACAGTTCATTTTGTGCTGTATTAGTACACTTTTAATAAGTTTTATAGCAATTATAAACAATAACCGTACGCGGTTGGGGTTTGCGCACAAAATATGTGCAAGTATATATAAAAATTGAGTTCGCTTTAATTAACAAAAGAGTTAAAGGTTTTTGAGCATGAGCACTGCAGCCGGTGAAATATCAAAAACGAATAGTAAATATGTAATAACTGCTGTCAAAAAATGCATAGCATATATGTACATACAATTGTGTATACAGCGAGTTGGTAGCGCGCGAGTTGGGCATGCGTTGCCAACAACTCCTAAGAAAAGCTTACAAAGTGTGCACACTAGAGGTTGTTCAAAGTACAAATTCAAGAGATACAAAATTCAAGAGATACAAAATTCCAAATGAAATCTAGTGTGCATAGCTAGCTACAAATTGAGTTATTTAAATATAAGTGCTGCTGTGCTCGCGTAGACAGTGTCTATTGTGATTACCTCAAAAGATGTGCTGGGAGTTTCCGTTATTGGAAATCTTTCTTTTGTGTATTTCGTTATCTTGACCTTGGCACAAATTTTACAGTTATTAACAAATTCCTTAACCATTTTGCTCATGTTCTTCCACACATACCTTTGCTTGAACTTGTTCACGCATCTTCTTATTCCGCAATGACCTCCTTATTTATTTCTTTCGGTGGCTTATAAATTAATATGTCTAGACGTTTTTCATATTTGAATTCTTCTTCCAGCTCATTATATACTTTCTTAAATTCATGCATGCTTATTTTTTCGAAAATCTCATTATTTTTTGCTAACGCTAGCTTAGTAATTGCTTGCTTATTCGCTTCGAATGACAACTTCCTCAAAATCAATTTTAATTCTGATAGTGATTTTTCGCTATACTCTACAATTATGCCACCTTTCTCTGCTAAAATGTTTATATCTTGGGCCCTTTTTTCATTTTTATTCTTATAATTTCTTTCCGGATTCTTCACTTTATCTTCAATCTTCCCTAACTTCCTGAACTCGAGTTTCTTCACGTACCTTACATCCGAAATCGATGTCGCGTTCCAAATGTGGAGGTGATCAATCTCCTCACCTGAAATCGAGGTACCTACAAGGTCACGCACTTCTACCTTGTCTGTTTCTTCTTTAATTTTTCTTTCATCTTTCTAGTTAGTACATTAACACTACATGTAGGAATCATTTCTGCTAACTTCTTTGAATCTAGCTCTATCCTGGAGAGAGCATCTGCAATTATGTTCATCTTTCCTGGCTTAAAGATTAGCTCAAAATCATAATCCACTAAGTCTATTCGAATTCTAGTTAATTTTGAAGGGGGGTTCTTATGAGTAAATAAACCAACTAACGGCCTGTGGTCGGTGTAGACTATAAATTTTCTGCCAAGCAGATATGATCTGAAATAGTTGATGCCCCAATGAATTCCGAGTAGTTCTTTTTCAATCACTGGCTTATTAAGTTCATGTTTGTTTAATGATTTACTTGCAAAGGCTATTGGTCTATATGTTCCTATCTCCCCTTGGGACAAGACCGCACCTAGCGCATAATTGGAAGCATCACTGGTGGTGAAATTAGCTTCTTCTTCAAAGTGGTAAAATCTTTATGATGTTCTTCTGTCCAACTGAAAGTCTGTTTTTTCTTTAACAAGTTATTCAATGGTCTTGCTATGTCAGCAAACTCTTCGATGAATATCCTATAGTAATTACAAAAAGCTACAAATCTCCTCACCTCTTCAGCATTCTTTGGTATTGTATAATTCTTTATGACTTCGAATTTACTTGGATCCGTGCTTACGCCGTCTGCTGTTATTAAATGGCCAAGGTAGACTACTTCTGGTTTTAGAAAATTTCATTTCTCAGGATTGAGTTTCAGATTGTATTTTTGCAGTCTCCTCAGTACTTCAATCAAGCTCTCATTATGATCTTTCAGATAAAAACCAAATACTATGATATCATCTACATAAAGAAAAGCCTTGTCTTGTAGACAACTTAGTGCTAAAGATAGCAACATTTGAAAACTATTTGTAGATATTTTTAGTCCAAACGGCAACCTTTTGAATTGGAAATGCCCTTTGTCAGTGAAGAATGCCGTTAATGGTTTATATTTAGTATTCAGTGGAATCTGATGAAACGAACTAGTCATGTCTAAAGTTGAGAAGTATTTTGCTTTTCCCAACTTATCTAATATGTCATCTAGCCTTGTCAGTGGGAACTTGTCACTTACCAACTTTTTATTTAACTGCCTAAAATCTACGACTAATATCCATTTTTCTTCTTCATTGTTGCTCGTTTTAGGCCCTATTAAAAGTGGCGAATTATAAGGACTCACTGATGGTTCTATGATGTCAGTTGCCATGAGCTCTGATACCTGCTTATCAATTTATTTTGATTGAACATTTGGTATTCCATAGTTCTTTATATCAACTGGAGCCTTATCTGTAGTTGAAATATGCTACTCATAAAAATTATTAACCGTTAAAGCTTCGCCTTCTAGATGGAATATGTCTTGAAACCTCTCACAAATTTCTACTATCGACCTTTCTGCATTCTCATCTAATTTATCTACCTTTAAGAGCTTTCTTATTGCATTGAATCTATTTGGGCGCCTACGCATGTTTGCATTATATAGAACATTGTATCTGTTTAATGGTTTTACACCTATGTTTGCTTTCTTGCTCACTACATCCGTGTCCCTGGTGTTTAAAAGTCGAATATGCTTCTTTGCCCTTCGCTGGCACGATTGAATTGGCTATAAATACACCTTTCATTATTTCTTTCCCGTGCACTACACTATCTTCTTCTAAGTCTAATTTCACTGCTTTAACTATCTCACTTCGTGCTGGTATTGTAATGTTAGCGATAGATTTTAAGTTCATATTCATAGGAAATACTGTTTCTTCTCCTTCTATGACGATGATTAACGTACAGGTTTCATAGTCAATCTTACAGTCATGTTTTATTAAAAAATCTCTACCGAGTATCCCATCGGTGGTTAGACTTATTTTACTCTGAACCACACTAAATTGATGCACTATCTTTTTATCGTTATAGCAATTTAACTTTAGCTGTGCCTCTAGTTGTTAACGTCTCACTTGTAATACCATTTATTTGGCAACTCTTTTTATGCTCTATACCTTTAGTGTCACTTAAAACACTTTCTTTAATTATTGAGATGTCTGCTCCTGTGTCTACTAATAAACTTACTGTTACTAGGCCTACCTTCAATTCCTAGTTTTATGTAGTTAGTGGAGCTGTCTACTTGGGTAATATGAACTAATTTCTGCTTAATGTGTACCCCGGATTTTGCTGGCCGGTGACGTACCCGTTTCTCTGATCGGGATCGGATCCTTTAGAGTGTTGGCCCCTATTGTCTACAGAGTCTCTCTTATTAAAAANTGGTCTTCCTCCTCTGAAATTGTCATTTGCTCCTTTAGAGTGTTGGCCCCTATTGTCTACAGAGTCTCTCTTATTAAAAATTGTGTTTTCATTCTTATTGAAATTCCTATTTAAACTATTCCTATTTGCGTACAGAACTTGCGTGGTCCTTACTGGACTGACTTCTTTGGCCACCTGTATTGCTTCTGTTAACTTGACTGGCCTAGCTGCTGCTACCACTGCCTTGTAAGGCTCAGACACGCCATTTTTAAAAGCTGATAGACTTATTTGATCATTGAGCTTCACAATGATCTCCCTATGTTCAGTACCCTTGCTCTGCCAACTGTATTTCACTTAATACAGCTAATAAACTCTCCATGCGTGTCGCGTAATCTTCGACTGATTGCGTGCCTTGTAGGACCTGGCAATATCTGCATGTAATTTCGTTGCTGTGTTTTTGGGCTTATATGCTGCTTGTAAAACTCTCTTTAGGGTTGGTATGTCAGTCGGTGTCTGTTCTGCTATTAATTTGTTTTCTACTTTCTCAGCTACCTTGGTCATTAATATGAATTTTACTAGCATTTGCCTTTGAGCATCATCTCTTAAAGTCTCGCTATAAAATTCTATGTAACCAAAAAAGTTATTTAAATCTTTTTGTTCCCCGCGGAACTGCGGTATTATCTTTGCGCCTTCGACCAAATTAAATTCTGCCATGATACATTTTTTTTTCAGAGGTCTCTTCTCTGATTACCAAAAACTTTCCTATCTCTTTGGCTAACCCGTCATATTTTTCTTTTAACCCTTCGACATCATCACTAGGCGCATCTTCGAGTATTCTTAACCATGCATCAGATCGTAGAGACGTATCGCTTTGTTTTTTCTACATACACCCTTGTTTACTTTCTTGCCGGTGCCTTTTTTAGTTTCGCTAAAAGTTCTGTCAGGGCGTGGGTGTTCCTCACGTTGGGCGTTTGTTGAAGGTCCCTAGTAGCTACCCATGGACCGCCGGAACAGCTGAAAATAAATAAAGTTAATGAATTAGTAAAATCCCCATCCTTATTTACCTGATGTTTTCGTTGGTTGCCATCTCTGTGTCGATCGACGAATGTCAAACTCAGCAAAAGTGCCAAAAGGGAAATTTTAAAGCTTTTAAGGAAAAATGTTGCCAGATTGGTAAGGGCCATTCGGAGAGCTGAGTAAATCATTAGGAGAGAGACAGATATAGGGCGAACGGGTCGGATTACGGAAAACGGTGGTTAAAACGGATGGCGGTAGAAAACAAGGCTATATAAAGGAGTCCACAGTGGACCGTAAGGATAAGATTGCGGTATGAACTGATACGTTAACTGCCCCGACTCGCGCGCAGGCATTCTCGGGCGACAAATAAGTTTTTAATAAAAAAATTTTAAAACCTCAAAAAAAAACACATAAACGGCGCGTGTGTTGATTACACCAAACGAAGCAGAGGAAGCCCGTTGGTTCGTTCGTGGCCGGCAGCATTAGCCCGGAGGAGGAGTGAGCTCAACCCGAGGCTTGAGGAGGAGCAGATTCTCACCCGGAGGCAATTGAACCAATCCCGACGGATTCTGACATCATTTCGCGATATCCTTTATGGTAGCATAGGTTTCCTTCTGTTGTTGTTTTTTTTCCGTCAGTAAAAGAACCCAACAAGGTAGATAATTATTAATCTGAGCGGAGAACATCCGGCTCTTTTTGGTAGGATGATAGGTTTCCCGTGTCTTTTTGTTAAGTTCTATGAACTGTAATAAACTTGTTTGGTCCCTTTTTTTTGATGGTGGCGATACATATAAATAATTTTTGATGTTGATATTTTTTTGATGAATTTTTATAACTTTTGTTTAAATTTCGTATTTATTGTTTAAATTTACACAATTAGTTCCATGTTTGTCAATAAAATTTTTCTTGTATATTCGAAATTGAAAAGAAAGTTAATATGAGGAACTAATTTATTTCGAAGGGAGGGGAAGATGGCAAAAGGGTGAGTTAGTAGGCAATTGGAGTAGAACAACAGAGAGACCGCGAGGCGACTTCTGAAATGAGCGGTCCATGGATGGGTGGGCTTCCTATTGGCAAAGGCATGTGAATGAACGACGCGTAACTTCCGCCCTGCTTCATTGTGGCAAGGGTTGAGAACCACGGCCACACAGTTTCAGAGCTAGCTAGGGCCGCCACAATGATAGCAACACAAAGGGGCGGTAACGTGTACGTGACATATATAAAATGGCGCCCAATCAAAACACAGGAAATAACATCTGCGCCTCAGGTTGAAATGTGCGCCCATAAATGAACGTAGGGAAGCGCTACTAGTCTTACCAGCATAGCACAAAAGAATAGCGATACATATTAAAAGCAGAGTTCGTTTTATAAATGTATTTCAACCTCCACAGAAAAGTCAATCGTTCAAGGAAGGGAGCCAGACTAGGTGTTAGATTTTTCGTAACCGGTGACTTGGTTGTGTTATTAGTAGATAAATGAGAAGCCAATTGCATCGGCATATAAGGAAGATCACATAGCCTGACTCCTGCAGTAAACCTTAGATGGCATAGCCGGACAAAGATAGTCTGGACTATTATAAGCATCTTCATATCACAATACCATTTTTATTAATTATACCTTTTTTGTTGTGAGCATTAAATTTGTCTCATGCAAATTAGTCTCAGTTTTGAACCTTGTTTTTTTTTGTTCAAAACCTAATACGTAACCGCTAAATGCAGTAATTAAGTAGCTTTGAGTTTTTTTAGAGACGTATGGCCACAATGAGCGAGAGCAATTGTGAAGCATAACGTGTTTTACCCCTTTGCAAACATATTTTTTTTTAATTTCTTCAGGATATCATGCTTTTGCCCATAGGAACGAAATAAGTGCTTCAATTGCGCTACGAAAGAATTTGGTCAACCGATTCTCGAACCCGAAAAGTCATCTAAACCTCCCCCTTATTACAACGTACATAATCTAATAGGGAGCTACGATTTCGCCCTTTCGAAGAGATCAAACCTTGTTTTTTTTTGTTAAATGATTTAATTATACATTAGTAACATAAGTTGAATGAAAACGTCGTCAATCAAATATAACATGCGTGCTCAAACAAGAAAAGCTAAAATGCATCCACCAGGGGATGTGCCAGTACAAAATGTGCAAAACGTCAATCCCCCTGCCTTTATAGACCTGTCTGAACGTATAATTATTAATAACGATAATGCTAGTTCAACTGTAAGGGACACAGAACAGGGAAACATAAATACCACACCGGCAGATACTGCAATGAATGCAGGGGCTATTCCTAAACGAAGTGAAGCTCAAGGGGCGCGTGCCCCGATACTGAAACCACCCACATTGAGATTACCACAACCTCTCTCAAGCACTCACGGCGACCCCAACGGGCTTCCCACAGGCAACCAATCCAAAATTCGTAATGAAATATACCCGGTGTTGAAAGATATGGTCGCGGAGGTACAACAGACTCTTCTGAGCGAAGTACGCGAAAGCTTGCAGGAATTGATTGAGGCATCGCGAGATACAAGCGCGGAAGTAGTTGCGTCCGGTTTCTCACATAGGTCCCGGAATAGAGTGAACAAAAGAAGGAGGCACAACACCAGCATAGAATCCAACGAGTCAAGACACCCCGAAAGCACAATACCTAGAAATCAAAATTTTGTTAACAATGGAATTAGAAATATCAGCGTTCCAGTGTCGCATTCAGCCGCGTGTACACTGGCCTACCATGAACCACCACCGCCACGCCAGCTGCCGACCGGAGACGCAGGGAATCCAGCAGTTTCCTTCGAAAACAGCCGTCCTAGGGCTCAAAATAACAAAGATCTCATCCGATCAGACATCAACATCGAAAAATGGGGGATAAGTTACCAGGGTCATCGCGATTCGATGTCGATTTAAGATTTCCTGTTCCGTTTAGAGTACCTGAAGGACCAGTGCGTGTGTTCGTGGGGCGAAATTCTACGCGATTTCCATAGGCTATTGAGCGGAGAAGCGCGTGAATGGTATTGGTTGTACATCCGGTCGCATGGCAAGGTAGATTGGCCCAGTCTGCAATTCGCGCTTCGACGCCAATTCGCGTCGCAACGTACAGATTTCGAACTTCTGAGGGAGTTGCAGAACGGAAACAAAGGTCGGGTGAATCAATCGACGAGTTTTTCCATGTGGTAGGTACACTGCGCTCTCGGCTGAGGAATCCAATCCCAGAGTATGAGATAATCCGGTTGGTGAAAGGGAACTTGCGCGAATCATTGGCAAAAATGGTTTATCCCATCTCAACATACTCACTCGAACAGCTCCGATTGGAGTGCAAGGAAGATGAACGGTGCTTTCCGCGTCGGGATCGTGCACTGCCAAGTAGTTTCATGGCTCGTACCCAACATGTCAATGAGGTCGTTCACATTGACGATGGAGGACGATTTTCTCCCGGTGATGAGGGTCAAGTCACCGTGGAGGAAATACGCCATCAACACTTAACTAGACAGCCAGCTGGGCGTAACAAGGTACTTTGTTGGAATTGTGGGGCAGAAGGCCACTTTTTTACAGACTGCATGTCGATGCACCGACGAATTTTTTGTTTTAAATGTGGAAAACCGGATGTAATAACACCAAAATGTCCGGCATGTAATCCAGCGGGAAACGCCTCACGGAACGCAATTATAACGGGGGAATCGCGCTCCACACAAACCCCGCACCAGTAGATGCCTGGACGAACACACCAACACCCGAAGAGTTGAGCCGCGATGCCATTTCACCTAAAAATAAACTTAACGTTAGCATTTTAAATAGAAATATAGGAAACAAAAAGACGGTGTTGCCCAGGAAAGAAAGTAAGCCGTCCTACGAAGAACGCCTGAGAAAGTATCTGGTGGCACGCGAACGCATCTTCGCTGAGAGTGTAGTAATGGGACGCCGGCAGGTGACGAGGAAGGTCCAAAAAGCGCGTGAGAGATTCCGACAACGGAAGATATTGCGTCAGAAAGTAGTGGCGTCCATCAGAAATATAGAAAAATGTGATCCGCGAGTTTACGCGGAAATAGAAATCGAAGGTATCCGTAAACGCGGATTGCTAGATACAGGGGCGTCAGTTAGCATTCTCGGCCGAGGCTGCCGTGAGCTTGTAGAAGAATTAGGAGCATCAGTGGAACGTTACGTCTCCTCCGTCAAAACCGCCGGCGGACGCATGCATAACGTGCTAGGCAAACTCACTCTCCCCGTAAAATATAGAAATGTAGAACATAATATAACTTTTTTTGTATGCCCTTATCTCGAGCAAAATATTTACCTAGGAGTAGATTTCTGGCGAGCTTTTAAGTTGGCCCCGGAAGTGATATCGGCGGATGAAATCGATTTTAGCAAAATAGAACATGATATGGTGTCCGAAGAAGACAAAAATGAGCGGCGTATTCTGCATGCACTCTCACCAGAGCAGAAACAACGGTTGGAGCAGGTGGTAAGCGCCTTCAGAACGTACGAAGAGCATGGGTTAGGACGAACTCACCTGGAGAAACACGCCATCAAGCTGATCGATGATGCCGTGCCAATCAAGGATCGCCACTACCCTCTGTCACCAGCGATGCAAGCTATTGTGTACGAAGAAGTCGATAAGATGTTAGAGCTGGGCGTGATCGAGGAAAGTGAAAGTCCGTGGAGTAGCCGCACCACGATCGTCAGAAAACCTGGCAAAAATCGGTTTTACCTCGACGCACGCAAACTTAATGCTGTGACGGTGAGAGACGCGTACCCGTTGCATTATATAAGCAGCGTTGATTTAAAATTTGCATTTTGCCAGATCGAACTGGAGGATACATCCAAGCCATATACCGCATTCACCGTACCCGGCCGGCCTCTGTATCAATTTGTGACCATGCCGTTTGGGTTATGTAACGCTGCGCAAAGATTATGCCGATTAATGGACCGCGTTATACCGCAGAGACTCAAGGCGAATGTTTATATATATCTGGATGACTTGCTCATCAGTGCACCAGATTTCGACTTCCATATCCAAATCCTAAGCGAAGTAGCCACCTGTCTAAAAGAAGCAAATTTAACGATAGGATTAACTAAATCAAAATTTTGTTTTAAAGAGTTGCCTTACCACGGGTATATTGTAGGTGGGGGTATGCTTATGCAATTCAAAATATTCCCGTACCTAAAACCATCAAACAAGTGCGAAGTTTCCTTGGAACTGCCGGATGGTATAGACGCTTATCAAAGACTTTGCCACGATAGCAGCCCCGTTAACAGATACATTGAAGAAGGGTATGAAATTTGTGATGAGCGCGGCAGCTTTGAATGCGTTCAATGACTTAAAAAGAGCGCTCACGAGCGCACCTGTGCTTAGACACCCCGATTTTTCAAAGCGTTTCTTTGTCCAATGTGACGCGTCCGATTACGGTGTAGGCGCGGTGCTGTACCAGAAAGAAACTGACGGATCGGAGAAGCCCATCGCGTACTTCTCCCAAAAACTGAATGACTGTCAGCGCAAGTACAGTGTTACCGAAAAAGAATGTCTCGCGGCGGTAATGGCCGTCAAGAAGTTCCGGCCATACATAGAGCTGATGCCCTTTACTGTGGCGACGGACCACGCTAGTTTAAAGTGGCTGATGTCGCTGAAAGACTTAAGCGGCAGACTTGAGAGATGGTCTCTACAAGTACAAGCCTTTGATTTTGAAATCGAGCACCGCAAGGGCTCTGATAATATAGTCGCCGACACACTTTCGCGCTGCATCGAGGAAGTCGCGAATTCCTCAATTGCGAATATGGACACTTTGGAATTTGAATCCCAAGAGTACCAAGATTTGGTGAATACGATTCAAGCTAACGCTGAGAGACTGCCAGATCTGAAAGTGGAGGATGGATTAGTGTTCAAGAAAGCGTTAGTCAACAACATTGAAATAGAGGAAAACGAATGGAAGCTATGGGTTCCAGAGGCGCTAACCTCAACCCTCATAGAAAACGCGCACTGCTCGGAAATCACCGCACACGGGGGGATGGGTAAGACGTTAAGTCGCTTACGCCGGTTGTATTACTGGCCAAACATGGTAGTGCAAGTCCGCAACTTTGTGCGAAATTGCCAAATATGTAAAGAGGCGAAACCAAGCAATACGGTCTTAAAACCAAGCATAGGAAGCGAAGTAGTCACGGTTCGTCCCTTCCAAAAGTTATATATTGACTTTCTCGGCAAATATCCTAGACCAAAGCGAGGTAATAGTTATATTTTTATAGTAGTAGACCACTTCTCAAAGTTCACGTTTTTGAAAGCGATGCGCGAGGCCACCGCTAGCAACGTGGTTAAGTTTCTCACAGAGGAGATCTTCCACAAGTTCGGAGTCCCGGAGACTATACATTCCGACAACGGCAAACAATTTCAGTCCAAGCAGTTCTCACAGCTACTGAAGGCCTATGGAGCCAAACACATGAACACGGCGTATTATGCTCATCAATCAATCTGTGTTGGCCGCCATCCGGTCATACCTGGAGAAAGACCATCGCGATTGGGATTTATATCTCTCCGAAATAGAGTGTGCACTGCGCTTTCCTCGACGGCAGTGTCCCCTTACTTCGCGTTATTTGGTACGAACATGTTCACTAATGGTGCCGACTACGCATTGGCCAGGAAGTTGTCTAGCCTTAGTGACAATGAAATTTTCTTGTTAGATACTAGCGACAAAATCAGACTCATGCGCGAAAAGGTCAAAGGAAAGCTGCACGAAGCTTATGAGACTAATTCGGCGCGTTGTAACAAAAGAATACGCGAGATTCGTTTTAGGCCGAGCCAAGAAGTCTATAAGCGTGACTTTGTTCTAAGCGACTTTAAAAATAACATCAATTCGAAGTTTTGCAAAAAACTCACCAAATGCCGCGTAAGGAAAGCACTCGGGAACAATATGTACCTGCTGGAATCGCTTGCAGGAAAAAGCCTGGGCGCTTGGCATGCAAAAGACATTAAGCGGTAGGGTATTCCATCTCGGCGATGTCTCTCCGGCGATGAGGTTCAAGTCATCCGGGGAGGAAGCAATCAGCCAAGACGGTGCACGAAGGACCTGAAATGGCTCACAAAGTAAATTTCCACCATAAAAAGAAGGCTAATAAACATCCCGTAATCCTTCCATATGTAAGAGCACATGCGCATAACACATGCCCGGCTGAGCTCTCGAGGCAGGAGACCGTGTCAGGGCGTGGGTGTTCCCCACGTTGGGCGTTTGTTGAAGGTCCCTAGTTGCTACCCATGGACCGCCGGAACAGCTGAAAATGTACCACGGTTGTATATTAGGAGAAATTGAAAAAGCAGCAAAGTCTAAGCGGTAGAAGTTATAGTCGCTATTTCGGATTAACTATACAATAAAACAAACAAGCAAATGGAGTTTAAATAGCGGCAAATCAGCTGCACTTGATAGTAGTTGGTTGAATAAGGAAAATGAATTAGCAACAAGAGTTTACGGGATGTACATAGCTCAGTGGTTAACGCTTCTGACTTTGAACATCGAATTCGCAGGTTCGATCCCTGCTGAAGTCTAGAAAAAAGAAGTCTGATGAGGAGATGTGGTGATCTCCGAAATAGCTGCTATAACTTCTACCGCTTAGACTTTGTTGCTTTTTAAATTTTTCCTAATATACAACCGTGGTACAAAGCTCAATAAAAATATTAAAAATAAAATGTTAATAAGCCACAATAACATTGACAAATACATAGTTTAGGAAGAGCCTGCCTGTAACTATACAATAAAGCAAACAAGCAAATGGATGGATAGAATTGACAACAACAACCACGATGTCAAGTTTAAATAGCGGCAAATCAGCTGCACTTGATAGTAGTTGGTTGAATAACGAAAATGAATTAGCAACAACAGTTTACGGGGTGTACATAGCTCAGTGGTTAACGCTTCTGACTTTGAACATTGATTACGCAGGTTCCATCCCTGCTGAAGTCTAGAAAAAAGAAGTCTGATGAGGAGATGTGGTGATCTCCGAAATAGCTGCTATAACTTCTACCGCTTAGAATTTGTTGCTTTTTCAATTTTTCCTAATAAACAATCGTGGTACAAAGCTCAATAAAAATATTAAAAATAAAATGTTAATAAGCCACAATAATATTGACAAATACATGTATTAATTTGTGGATGTATCAAACTGCTGGGATGCGGATGCTACTGCTGCGGCTGCATTGTTGTTGTTGATATAAACAATTTCCCCTTTTGTCTGGGTGCCACCCATCTTTCCTCAGTTTTGTTGCTATGTAATGCAAACGAACATGTATGCGAAAGGGAAATCTATTTCTTAGTGGCAGAGTTTAAAGGAATCGGAAGAGTATGAGTCAGGTTAGAAAAAGACTCATATTTATACTTTGAAATATCCCTCTAGGAAAGAAAAATTATTTTCCAAGCATTCTTTACAGTTTCCAAAACATTCCATTTTGTTGGACTGTTAATTTCGTTTTTAACCGTGCGATGTCATTAGTTAGACTCTCTTCACCCTGTAATGTTATGTTTGCCATCACGACCCTGAACGGTCGGCAGGATCGCCANTGTTAATTTCGTTTTTAACCGTGCGATGTCATTAGTTAGACTCTCTTCACCTATGTAATGTTATGTTTGCCATCACGACCCTGAACGGTCGGCAGGATCGCCATGCAATGTTTGGTTATGATTTTCTAATGGTTTGAGTAATATTCTAAGCTTTCCGGCTGCTTTGCTCAAGTGTATAACGCCTGTTTATGATTCAAACACGTCAATTGGAGTTGAGTGAAAGAATGTTTATTTCTCGGCTCATCGCCGATATATATACTACAACATGCTTACAGTCTATTACAATAGTTTAGTTATAGAATATCTTATTTATTATGAGTAACCAATCACATTGCTTGGTTACTCCCTAAGCTATTTCCCTCATTTACATTCATTATTTATTTACTTTGGGTACTCATGTAGTATGCGCTGACCCATATCGCTCGTCACCCGATCTTGCGTTTGTAATAGCAAGCGTTAAGTGTGCTTCATGTGGCGCCACACGTTAAGCCACAGTGCAATCCATTACGAGTGTTCTGCATGTGTCATCAATCCACACTCGATCGTCACAACAAATACGCCGACTCAGCAATATGAGTCACAAGTGTTTGATGTAGGTCGGGCACACTACAATTTATTGCTATCGCCGTCAACAACTGTTTTCAGTAGCCAATGAACATTATGTTATTTTAATTATATTAAAACAATAAAAAGCAAAAAAATGGAAATCAGTTATAAATTATGTTTTACTAATGAGCCCGAGGTTGCTGGTGCCAGACAACTATGTGTTCATAGTTGAGTTGAGTTGTGTCCGACAATACCCATTTACAACTTACAACTCAACTATCTTCAAAGTTGTGAATCATTTGTGAAACTTTAGTTTGTTGAACTCTCATTTTTCAAAAAGGCACATGGTTGCTCACATTTATCACGAGATTTCGACCGATATCTAAAAGGACTTCTAAAACGATTCCTACTTGCTGAACATGACCTCAAATAATTTTGATGAATTCCTTTCTTTTCATAAATCAGCGTTATTGTCTTAATCAGTAATAATCGAATTTTCTCCTTTTGAATTTTGAGAGCGAATTACCTCATTTGTTGGTAATTCAGATCCATTGGAATTACGTACAAATCGGCGCCGCCTCTAATTTTTATCGGAAATTTATCGAAACTTGCTCACAAATCAAAACTTGCATTTTTCTGAGTATGAAAAGTTAGCCCCCTTATTCTAGAACCCGAACTTTCGTAAATCAGCATGCTGCAACCCTTGCGGAAATCTGTGCTGCATTGCCAGCTATCAGTTGTTTTCCGAAGACAGCTGTATGAAAGAAATCAAAGTAGAAAGGAATTAAAAAAACACTCATCAAGTGCTTATTTATAGTAAAATTGTTTGATTTGAATATTTTGAAGGAAACGATGGATTTTATTGCATTTACAATTATAGCAGCGGAGTAAGAGCGCGCTATGGGAATGAGTTCACAAAGATATGCGGAGCTGTCGGGCATAGTAACCATGGGCTCATCTATGTCAGCTTCTGGTTGAATTATTGAACCACAAGCCAGAACTCCTCCTATGCCTGAAGAACTGGTTCTCAATCCAGTAGCTCGTTTCCGTAACACTTCTCTACCTATTTTTTCTCTACTGGTAGAGAATATACGTCATTCTCTACTACTAATCCCGGACCATTTTGTGAATCCCGGGATTTCGGGATCTTAAATGGGTAATCCCGGGATATTTCGGGATATAATTACCATTAATTAAAATATGCTAACAAACTAGTTTTGCAGTCTTTCTTTAGTGCGAATACTAGAAATAAAAATAAATTTGTGTTTTTAAGAAAATAAATATAAATATCTTTATTTTATATCAGTTTAAAAAGCTAATTACAAACTGAATAAACTAAAAACTAAAAAATTGTAATTTATTCATATTGCAGTCGAAGTCATTTTAACAGTTGAACTTTTTTAAGATGATTTGCATAGTAAAGACCAGTAAATTTGGGATTTAAAATTACACATTACATGTTCCAAAAATTTGGAGTTCTTTAAGAACTATTTAAGTTTTTTTTATGACGGGGTGGTTTATTTTATGAGAGTCAACAATGAAGTCTCTACGATGAACAGAACCCGAGATATAACAATTTGAAGAAGTACATGATTATTTAGTCAGAAACACGAAAAAATCAAAAATTTGACAGATCATATGTATGTATATCCGAAGAAAAAAGGAAAAATATGAAGCCAATCGAAATTGTGACACCAAATTTGGTGTCCGGTATGAAAAAGAATGCCTCATATGTATGTTATATATATTATAACACAGAATAATAGCAGTATTAGAATTGTAATATATTATTTGATTATTTGTAGGGTTGCATTTTATAATTCTTTTATGCCATTACAGGGTCTGAATGTCGTTTTTTTTAATTTGGTAGTAAATTAAATTATATCTCGGGACTTCAAAAAGGTATCGGGACTTCAAAAAGGTCTCGGGACTTCAAAAAGGTCTCGGGACTTCCGGGATTCGGGATCCCGAATCCCGGTACTAGATGCCTTATCTACTACTCACTAGCAGTAGAGAACAAGGCGGCGAATTCATATATGGTAGAGAATTGTTACAGGAACGAGCTGCAGTTAATGCTATAACAGCTTCTTCCAAGCCATTGAAAACATGCACTTTGGTAGGTCCACCACCTGTTGCGCTTCAACCGCGCTTACGGATTATAACCCTTACTAAGTAGAATTCTCCTTTCTGTGTTGCCGGAGGGGAAGAGGGGTTTCCGCATGCCGAAGGTATACAACATTTCTTGTGCATATAACTCCGGCTACGCCATCCACAGTATTTTTGCGCAAAACCCACGTCGAAATTTACAAAAAAGGCATAGTGCAAACCGAATTTATTAATAAACGAGTGGTCGGAAATTTGAAACATTAGTTTTAAATAAAAGTTTAATCCATTGATTACACGTTGGACGCAACAACCGAAAATCATTGTACAAATAATTAAACCGGACCCAAGTTTCTCGATAAGGGGCAAGAAAGATTCTTTTTTGTTCCTTTATACAAAGCAGTGGATAAAAATATCCGTCCATGCGCAAGGCAAATTTATTTGTTTAAATGAACACCACTAATATTTCCTGCAAACACACATCGATTTGCATCTTTTATCTCGCGTCCGACATGAAATTGTTTTCATACAAAATTAAGCAAAAAAGCTGTAAATTTCTTACTCGTTCATTTTTAGGCATGCCATTGTTACGAATTTCGAAAGTTCGAAAATACGATTCGGATTGCAGCATACTATTTCGGAGTTGCAGAATAGGGGTGTAAGTTTATCAATGTGTGTATCGCTAATTTGATACGGAAATTTATGAATTTTTAGGAAGAACCTACATTTTGCATCAATTTTGCTGCGAAGAAAAATAAAAACAAAACGCGGACACAGAGAACTGTCAAATCGAATTAAGAATGTGCGCGTGGGAATGGGGTAATTCGCGATCGTAATTGGGGGACAAAGTAATTCAGGATGCCGTGGGGAAATGGTATAAAACAATTTCATTTTTGTTGATAACTTCCCAAACATTATCTGCTAACTTAATCAATTCATTGATATCACTAGAATTCGAACTAGTTAAAATCACATTAAAATTTTTTGGTAACTTTCTCATCCAAAGTTTCTTTAAAACTTCCTGGCTAAAATTAGAACCAGAAAGNACACGAAAAAATCAAAAATTTGACAGATCATATGTATGTATATCCGAAGAAAAAAGGAAAAATATGAAGCCAATCGAAATTGTGACACCAAATTTGGTGTCCGGTATGAAAAAGAATGCCTCATATGTATGTTATATATATTATAACACAGAATAATAGCAGTATTAGAATTGTAATATATTATTTGATTATTTGTAGGGTTGCATTTTATAATTCTTTTATGCCATTACAGGGTCTGAATGTCGTTTTTTTTAATTTGGTAGTAAATTAAATTATATCTCGGGACTTCAAAAAGGTATCGGGACTTCAAAAAGGTCTCGGGACTTCAAAAAGGTCTCGGGACTTCCGGGATTCGGGATCCCGAATCCCGGTACTAGATGCCTTATCTACTACTCACTAGCAGTAGAGAACAAGGCGGCGAATTCATATATGGTAGAGAATTGTTACAGGAACGAGCTGCAGTTAATGCTATAACAGCTTCTTCCAAGCCATTGAAAACATGCACTTTGGTAGGTCCACCACCTGTTGCGCTTCAACCGCGCTTACGGATTATAACCCTTACTAAGTAGAATTCTCCTTTCTGTGTTGCCGGAGGGGAAGAGGGGTTTCCGCATGCCGAAGGTATACAACATTTCTTGTGCATATAACTCCGGCTACGCCATCCACAGTATTTTTGCGCAAAACCCACGTCGAAATTTACAAAAAAGGCATAGTGCAAACCGAATTTATTAATAAACGAGTGGTCGGAAATTTGAAACATTAGTTTTAAATAAAAGTTTAATCCATTGATTACACGTTGGACGCAACAACCGAAAATCATTGTACAAATAATTAAACCGGACCCAAGTTTCTCGATAAGGGGCAAGAAAGATTCTTTTTTGTTCCTTTATACAAAGCAGTGGATAAAAATATCCGTCCATGCGCAAGGCAAATTTATTTGTTTAAATGAACACCACTAATATTTCCTGCAAACACACATCGATTTGCATCTTTTATCTCGCGTCCGACATGAAATTGTTTTCATACAAAATTAAGCAAAAAAGCTGTAAATTTCTTACTCGTTCATTTTTAGGCATGCCATTGTTACGAATTTCGAAAGTTCGAAAATACGATTCGGATTGCAGCATACTATTTCGGAGTTGCAGAATAGGGGTGTAAGTTTATCAATGTGTGTATCGCTAATTTGATACGGAAATTTATGAATTTTTAGGAAGAACCTACATTTTGCATCAATTTTGCTGCGAAGAAAAATAAAAACAAAACGCGGACACAGAGAACTGTCAAATCGAATTAAGAATGTGCGCGTGGGAATGGGGTAATTCGCGATCGTAATTGGGGGACAAAGTAATTCAGGATGCCGTGGGGAAATGGTATAAAACAATTTCATTTTTGTTGATAACTTCCCAAACATTATCTGCTAACTTAATCAATTCATTGATATCACTAGAATTCGAACTAGTTAAAATCACATTAAAATTTTTTGGTAACTTTCTCATCCAAAGTTTCTTTAAAACTTCCTGGCTAAAATTAGAACCAGAAAGTAATAAGAGAGACCGATAAAATTCCGAGGGCTTACGATCACCCATCTCAGAATCAGACAACACCTTTTCTAATTTGGCATTTGATTGCCTTTCAATAAAAATTTTCTTCAACACCGAAAATTTATTATTCTCCGGTGGATCTTGAATAAAATCTAGAATGGTCNTTCTAATTTGGCATTTGATTGCCTTTCAATAAAAATTTTCTTCAACGCCGAAAATTTATTATTCTCCGGTGGATCTTGAATAAAATCTAGAATGGTCATAATTACTTCCTGAGGAAGTGCTGTAATAATGTACTCATACTTAGTTGTTGCTTGAGTAATATTTTTAATATTGACCTGCATTTCAGCATGAATAAACCATGCTTCAGGACTACTTGTCCAAAACTGTGGAAGTTTGATAGATGTGGCAAAAATTTCACCTACCTATCCAATTGTCAGAAGTTGCGTAAAGATTTGTAAATTCTTCCTGATGTTTGTTATTTTCATATATGTAATATTTCTATATTGGCAGTATCTACAAGTGCAGTCAGCAAACAGTACAGATGTATAAAACAAGAAAAGGGAAACCGAGTAATCGTATGTAAAAAATTACAATTGAATTCAAAACAAATCTCAGTGTCGGACACTGAATAGTGATTAAATTTTTACTCAGTGAAAAATTGAGATATATGTTCGAGTTGAACATTCTAAAATAATAAATTGCTAATCATTTTAAAAACTTTCGAATCGGTTTTTTAATTTCCAGGTAGCTTTAAAATACAATTTTAATACTTCATCATAAAGCTTCAGTTTGTATAAGTAGACATCGTAAACAAAGGGACATAGTAAAATAATCCCCTTCAAATTTATTTTCAAGCGCTACGTCAAATTCGATTGAATTTGTCACATATATTCACAGATGCTAATACAAGGTAAACCTGCGCATGCGCAAAACGTTCATTTGGCTGCTGAATCCAATCACATTGAGCAGATAGGTTACTGCCAATATAGAAGTATTAAATATATGGTTATTTTGTAAATCAATATGCGAATCGTGTAAACTATTTGTTCGTGTAGTTGTATGTGTGGCTTGGTGCGGTGAACGGATGATTTCACACAAAAATCTCTAAAAGGTGGCGCAAGGATGGGACCAAATGGGAAACAAATTTGTATTTTAACTCTTCAATAAGTTCACAATAAAATTTATGCAATATAAATTCCTTCCAAATTAGGGCTCGGTACAACTCAATTGTTAAAATAACAAGTAATTTTAAAGCAAAAACAACAGACGGTTGTGTTCTCATATAAAAATTTAGAAGTAGCGTTAATTTCTCCATGATCCAATGATGGGAACTAAACCAAATTAGTATGGGACCTCCCATGGCGCACCAGAAATCGGTTAATGTGGTCCAAAGTTATGCGGTAACATATATAAAAAAATATTCCGGTGAATTGATAACCTCCTCCTTTTTTTGAAGTCGGTTATAAAGAGAAAAATTAATGAGGTAAATTATTATAAATTTTTAATAGCTCTCTTTAATATTTCCAATAAAATTTACATTAAAAAAGCTCACGAATCGAGAGCTGGCGCTTAGCCAGCTGCAGTAGCTCCCTTGACCGCCCGCGGTCCACAACCCGCCAGAAGGACCTTGCAACTTTGCAATTCGGAGTTTTTTCTAGCGCCCACTGAGCTGACTGTAAGCCCATCTGTCCAGGAGCAGACCGCAGATTGCCAACGGAACTCCTATGCCCTCCCTGTCCGAGATAATGGCCTCGAAGGGTGCCCTGTCTAGCTAGTTCATCTGCCCTGCAATTTCCATGCCTTGGGACCTAAATCAGCATCATCTGGAATTATTCCGAGGCAGTTGAGAGAGAGGTCAGGCATTCTCCGAGCAGTTTTGAACACACCATTAGCGATCTCAGCGCCCTGATTGCCGCCTGGCTCTCAGTGTATATATTTACCCTCCTTGTCGGCAATACACTGGTGCATAGCCAATCAGCTGCCTCTTTTATAACGGCCACCTCGGGCTGAAAAACGCTGCAGAGATCCGGCAGTCTGAACGTAAGATCTGCTGAAAGTTCCTTACACTAGACACCTCCTCCATTCGTCCCTTGGAGGGATGTGCGTCGAGAAGGATCCTTTTGGGGCCAGCCGTACCCGAGGTTTCGGTCCACTTTTTTTTTTTTAATTATACTTGCATTTATTTGTTGGATCTGCTTATTTTACATCGATTAAGCCTAACAACAAGTTTAAAAATCTTACGTCTAATTTACAATAATATAGCTCAAACCCTGGGGTTGAGCCCTGTTGGTTTAACTTCGCTCAAGGAAAGGCTGGTAGATCTCTTCTTCGCAGGCGTGTTATATTTGTTGTGTTGCACAGGCCACTTGCCAGTGGATTTGGGTGGTTACGCAGTTTTATTTTATATTTTACACAGATTTAACCATCGGTATACCAAGGTCCCTATGTATATTTTCATTGCGGACATACCACGGTGCTCCCGTTAAGGCCCTTAGCGTTTTAGATTGGAATCTTTGGATCCTGTCAATGTTGGTTGCACAGGTCGTACCCCACAGTTGAATACCATACATCCATATAGGTTTAATGACTGTATTATATACAAGTACTTTGTAATCTAGTTTCAGTTTTGATTTACTGTTTATAAGCCAGTTCACGCTAGCTGACTTTAGCTTCATTTGTGTAATCTTGGTTGATATGTGTTTGCGCCAAGTTAGTCTCCTATCCAAGAGTATTTCTAGATATGTCACCTCATTGGCTTGTGGAATATGGAAATTATTTAATTTGATTGGGGGGCATACTTGCGGTCTGAGTGAAAATGTTGCATTTTTACACTTCTGTTCGTTGACTTTTATGCGCCAGTTTGCCAGCCATTCTTCTATGCGTAGTAAATGTTCCTCTAGTACTCTTGAAGCTCTGTTGGGACATTTATTACGACTTACTAAGGNCGCCAGTTTGCCAGCCATTCTTCTATGCGTAGTAAATGTTCCTCTAGTACTCTTGAAGCTCTGTTGGGACATTTATTACGGCTTACTAAGGCGGTATCTTCAGCGAAGGTGGATGTGAGTATATCCTTGCTACTTGGAATATCTGAAGTGTAGATGATATACAGCATAGGCCCGAGTACACTACCTGGAAGAACGCCAACCGTTATGGACATGTCTTTTGCAGTGAAATTAGATACTTTTACAGCAAATTTTCTGTTAGTTATGTATGATTCAAATATTTTGTAGAATTCCGGCGGCAACAATTTTTTAATTTTATATATAAGACCGTCGTGCCAAACTTTGTCGAATGCTTGTGCCACATCGAGAAAAATTGCAGAGCAGTACTCTCTGAGCTCAAATGCCCTTCTGATTTCATTTGTAATTCGATTAACTTGTTCAATTGTACCATGTTTTTCTCGGAAACCAAATTGGTGTGCTGGTATTAAATTGCGTTCATGGAGAAAGGGAGATATCATTGATAGGATAACTTTTTCGAATACTTTGGAAAGACAGGGCAGTAAGCTTATTGGTCTGTATGAGGACGGCTGTGTTGCGTCTTTTCCAGGTTTGGCAATTATGATTATCTTCGACCTTTTCTATGATTTCGGAAAGTAACCGAATTTGAGGATAGCGTTGAAAAGGTCAGAAAGAATTGCTAGTGCAACATTCGGTAGCTCTATTAGCATTTTCGGAGTTATAAAATCAGCACCCGGCGATTTCTTTGGATTAAGCTGCTTTACTATAGCTTTTACTTCTAAAGAGNTCGTCCTGCTAGATGTGTATAGCTCATTTGTATTTTTGGTTAGCCGTGGCAGTCAGTGATCGGACTTCTACCACATTGTGGTAGATCTGCCACTTTTTTGAGCATCTACCACATCTACCACACAAGGTATGAAATCTACCACATATTCACGATTTTGAGTAGTTTTAGTTAATTTTAAGAGCAAAAATTGTCCAACACTAAACACTAACAACAGGCAAAATGTGAGGATAAGATAAGGTATAAAATAGTAAATTTTCTCAATATTTTATTGTGTTAAATTGCAAAATATATGATTTATAAAAAGAATTAATAGCGAAAATGATTAAAACGGAGATTTTTGTGAAAGTATTAGCAAAGTTTAGTGCATCTAAAGTTTCTAAAGCGTTCTTTACTTTTACTTGAGAACGTGCCACATTTGTTCGCTACATCGTGATGTCATAAAAAGGAAAGCTGGCAGCACTCCGCAAGGTTGCAGAAATCTTTCGAAATATGTTCGAAAAATATCTTGATATGGAAGGAACTGCTTTACACTGTCAAGGATTCCAAAAGATGCCAAAATTCAACGCAATTTTTAACAACTTCAATCTTGCAGTTTATTATACTATAATTAATTTTTTTTAGATTCTCACTAAAATGTTTGCAATTTAGGTGAAACCTTGCAGAATAGTTCTAATTTTTGTACAAAGTTTGATCCAAAACCTGAGATCTACCACATTTTTTTTAAATCTACCACATTTTTTTCCAGATTCTACCACACAAATTTATTTTGAAGTCCGATCACTGGTGGCAGCCTGAAGTTGTTCGTTGGACAGTTTGGCTGAAACACATTCTTTAAATAGTGTGAAAAACACTCGGCTCTCTCCTGCTCACTACGAGCCCAGGTACCACTTTGGTTCCTAATTGGCATTTCCGTAACCACTGGTGGTTTGAAGTATTTTAGCGATTTCCATAGAGAGTATGTTTCAGTAGAATTCGGGGAAAGTTTCTTAATGTACCTTTGCAAGTTGCGATCCTCTGCACGTTTGAGTGCTTGTTTAAGTTTTCTACTGGCAGCTTTATACAGTAGCTGTGAGGTTGGTGAGCGATGGCTCTGGCACTGTCTTCTTAGGCGTCGCTTTTCTGCCACAAGTTTTTCTATTTCGGTGTTTGTAACTGATGTATGCGTAGGTGGTACTTGGACTTGATTTGGTGTTGCCAGGCCAGCGGCTGAAGTAAAGGTTTCTTTAATATGTTCGTCAAGGGGTCTATATCACCCTCGCAGTTAAGTGCAGCGTTTAATTTAAGGTGACTACTGATGTACTTTTTATATTTAAGCCAGTTGGTGTTATTTGAAGTTAGGAGAGGCTCAATCTCGATGTTTTGGGTCTGTTCATATAATTTTATTAATATAGGGGAGTGATCGGATGATAGTTCAGGTAGAGTTTCTGCTGTTATGTTATTTCTGTATATGTTTCTTGTAATTGCGAAGTCTATTAGGTCTGGTATCTTCTTTATATCGGTGGGCCAGTAAGTAGGTTTACCAGGAGACGTGACCTCTAGTCTATTGTGCCTGTTTATAATGGTATTGTATAACTGCCGCCCTTTTGGGTTAATAAGGCGTGATCCCCAGTACGTATGCTTTGCGTTGAAGTCGCCTCCTGCCAGGAATCTATTACCAAGACTATCAATGAAATCTTTAAAGTCATTTTCAGAAATTAAAAATCGCGGTGGGCAATAAGTAGCCGATAGATTCAAGTCTCGGTTGCGGTTTCGTAAGCATATGGTAGTTGCTTGCAGACAGGCTTTGCATTTGAGTCTAGAATATTGTGCTTTAGGCGATTTCTAATCAGCACCGCTGTGCCTCCATGAGCTTTACCATCTGGGTGATTTGTGGCATAGAATATGTATCCAGGTATGGAGAAATTATATTTATTTGTTAAATGTGTCTCGGACAGTACATAACATCTATTTTATATTCAGTGAGAAATTGAGTGAGTTCTAATCTACGCTGGTTTACACCGTTAGCATTCCATAAGCAAATTTTCAATTCACTCATTTTTTATTCACTAAAATTTGCAACAATTAAGTAAGATTCAATATCATTCCTTCTATGCCACAAGTAGGTGGGTTCGGCAGCATTTGCTCAGTATTATTCCTTTGAATATTTGCAAATATTTCTTGATTGGAGTTTGATTTCGCCGTGCTTGGCTGCGTTTGTAGTTTTAATGCGTCGGCAAAAGAAACGTTGGGTACTCGCTGCGCATTGGCAAAAAAGGCTCCTGGTGTAGTGGTTGATGGCGTGAGGTGTTGGTATGTATAAGAGCTAGTTGGAGTGGTGGAAGAGCGTACGGCTGTGTTGCGCTGATTCATGCGAGACTTTAACTCTTTGTATACAGGGCATCCGCTATAATTGGTGGTGTGGTTACCTCCGCAATTACTGCATTTCTTTACAGCCACATCAGCTTTGATAGCCTTGCAAGAAGCGGAAGTGTGAAGGTCGCCACAGGCAACACACACTGGACGCAAGGTATAGTATGTTCTGGTATGCCCGAATTCTTGACAATTTGTGCACTGTACGGGACCGTTATTCTTCGGTGTAGAAGGTATCGTAGGTTGTAGATTGGGTGCACTGCGTTTTTATTCATTGGCTTTGTTCTACCTTAAACATAGGCAATTTGTGCACTGTACGGGACCGTTTCGCTTGTGCGGCTCCTCCACTGTTATTCTTCGGTGTAGAAGGTATCGTAGGTTGTAGATTGGGTGCACTGCGTTTTTATTCATTGGCTTAAGTTCTACCTTAAACATAGGCTGAGCGATTTTTGCTCTGTTGATAATATTGACAACATTTTTAACAGCGAATCCTGCCTTCTCTAGAGCATGAGCAATATCACCAATGGGTACACTTGATTCTATACCTTTTATTACTACTTGCAGTCCTTTGCTGCTTTTGAGCTGGTACGTATAGAAGTTTTTCTTATCGTCATTAAGGTTTTTGGTTACCAACCGGTAATTTTCTTCAGTTAGAATCTGAAGTTTGGTCTCTTTAATGTTGCCCTTGGTAATTGACGTTACGTGGAACGTATTGTCTCCAATAAGCTGAGTTAATTTATTCACGAGCTCACTACAGTTTTGCTCTCGTAAATAAATTGGGGGCGGTTTGGGTTTGGCTTTAGAAACTTCATTCGGCTCTTTGTCACATTCATTGTCCAGAATCGCAAACTTATTTCCCAGTAGAGGGTTAATGTCAGTGGTTTTCGTCTTTGCAATTTTTTGTTGCTTAATTTTCGTTTGACTTGTACAGATATACCTATCAATACCCGTTTGAGTCAATGTACGGGTTGTTGGATTAAGTAGGTCAACTTGCGCTGAGCTGCGTTGCTGGGCTTGGGCTGGTGCCGAGTTCGTGGTTGTAGTCGTTGTTGTAAGAGCTGCGCTCACCGTTGTTACTGTGCTTATTGCTAAGCTAGTGCTTTGTTGTTGCGCTAGAACAACTTGGTCTACCAGAGACATTGGTGACTGTGCATGCCAAGGTGTTCGGGGGGAGGGANTCGTGGTTGTAGTCGTTGTTGGGAGAGCTGCGCTCACCGTTATTACTATGCTTATTGCTAAGCATTGTTTGTGGGGGAAACGAACGAAAAGTAAGCATTTTGTCGATCAGCTGAATGCTTTTGGTCAGCTTCTGTTACGGCAAGGTTTATTTCACTGCACTTGGTGCTTGTTTCACTATTCGGTAAGCGCGGTGGGGCCGGAGCTGCTTTTATTTTATTGTATGTTGGCACATTTATTTGAATTTCTCGCGGCATTGCGAAAAATCAGAAAAAGTAATTTATAATTATAGACAAATAAGCAGAAAGCTTATTTATGCCTAGTATTGTCTTTTCGCGTTGGTTATGTTTTTTTTTCTTTGCTTTACGTGAATTATTAATAATTTCTCGGTGGAGCGATTAAAAACAAGTGTGTCCACTTGTTCCGACAGGAAGTCGAAGGTTTCGAGAATTGTCGAGTACCTGTGCGCTGGGTTGAAAGAGAACCCATAGCCTTTGAGCCTAAGGGCTGAGCGAACCACCACTACTTTGCCCGCAATGTCGACAGGTGCGACATTGAGCATGGCGTTTAGCGCTAGAGTAGGAGTGGTCCGCCCTTTGCACGCACTCTAGTCTCCTAACATGAGTTGTATTTTCCAGTGAACTCCACCAGACAATGATCCCATGGCATTCTTGCCGTAGTCGAGAGCCACTGATGCCTTCTTTACTCGTTCCTCAATATCTGGATTCCATGACAACTTCCCGTCCAGAATCGCGCCCAAGAACTTGACCCTGTCAGAGAAAACTAGTGAAACACCCCCTATTGAGGAGAGCTGGGCTTGCGGCTTTTGGTACCTCCTGGTAAAAAGAACGAACCTCCCGGATGAGCCGGCTTTGGGGATCGGTTTCGACCCCCCACCACCGCTCGAAAACTTATGTTTTTTTTGATTTTTAATTTTCATTATCTTTCATTTTCATTTCATTTCACTGGTTCCCCACTCAGAGCAGATATCCAAAACCCGAGCGCGTATTCGCCTTTGAATGGTCCCATAGCTATCTCTGAACAAGACCATGGCGAGGGTTGAGACATGCCCTTATGGGATCATGAGTTCGGAGCCGACCAGCGCCAAGACGAGAGTCATCTCAACCGCACCTACACCACGAACTTAACGGCGACCGGAACTGGAACGTACTCTAAGGCCTGCCAGCGTTTTAACGGGACGGGGGCAGTTGGGGCATTAGCCCACCAGCCATTTCTTCTGAGTGTCACCTCAGCATACTCAGGTGTTAGAATACCACAACCACCAGCTCAGGGATCGACAAATCCAAAACGTTTTCAGAATCGTAGTCAGAGGACGAAGCCATGGTCGTTACCGTTCAGGTTTAAAGGCCGTAAAGGCCGCAGGCCATTTGGCTCTACACCCAAAAAAAGTGGGTATTTACAATTAATAAAATATTTGAAATACGTGAAATAATAATGTATTAAAATTGTACTAAATTATAAAGTCAAAACAATTATCGAAAATTTTAAAAATGTTAATATGCTACTATTATGAACAGCACACTCGAATATAGGTTCAAAAATTTTGAATTGTTGGTTTTATTGTAGTCTCAACTGATGCAGCTTTTAATTTCACACTTAATGAAATGCCGTGTTCTACAACTGATAAGAGCCTGTGAATGTTGTGCTGCTGAATTGGCTGATACTGCTGTTGATGTCTATTATCACCATTTCTACATTCACTTTTATATGCGCTTCCTACAGTAGGTAATTCAGATCCAATTACCATGCGAATTACGAAAAATCTATCCTGTTTCTAATTCTAATCGGAAATTTGTCGAACTCAGCTGTCAGAGCATGAGAGAACAGAAAAAATCAAAACAAAGAGAGGGAGAAATGAAGGAAAAACACAATGAATTGTCAAATCGAATTTGGAATGAGTCGTGTAAACGGGGGTAATTCTCCAAAGTAATTCAGAAGCGAACTGCGTAATTGGCAGTACACGATATCAAAGCGAAAGTAGCGATACTCTACTACTCTTTAAAGTTTAATATCAGGAGTTGCGTTCCAGATAACTTCGTGTAAAAACCTGTAAAACTGTCAAATAACAAAATTACTCTCTTGAAAGAGAGGAGCGAGATCGAAACAATCAAAGTCACCTGGAACGCGAAAAACCAATTTTCTTGGAACTTCTTCCATTTTTTTTAATGTAAAGCACCATGGGGACGATCAAATATCTTTATCAACCGCCTCGCGTTATGCTTGACAAAAACAAGCGCACTTGCCTTATGATCGTCATGGTAAACAAGTGCGCGGACAAGAAAAATAAATTGTTTGTTGAATCGACGAGTTTATTTGAACATTTGCGGACAAGACACGAGCCAACCTCACACATACGCAACGCTTGACGTATTTATTTAGTTGTCTCTGTGGCGCTTAATGCTCTTTGCTTTCTGTTTTTGTTTACAAATGCAACCCTGACTATCGTTTGACACTTTTAATGACCTTGCAGGAAGAAAAAGTGACTCTCACATAAGCAAACGTCAAGCTGTGAAGTTCTACTTATATTGCGCTCTGATTTGTCTTTGTATTTTGCAAAGTTTATTGTGCTAATTCTGAGTAAAAGTTGCTATAAAAAGTGCCTACGAGCATCTTAGTGTGATAATAATCGAAGCTAAGTGAAAGTTTTGTGATTTTTGTGGTTTATATTAAATTTAATTAAATTTCACTAGCTTACATCTAATCTTGCCGAGTCATTTGTTGTTATCATTGTTGTTGTTATTCCTTTGTAGTTAACTGAGATCGTTTCTATTTTTTCAGATTTCTTTTTGCTCTTTTTGTTTACTTCGTTTAGTATTTCTTGTCACAGCTGTTTGCGCTGCGTTTATTAAGTGTCAGAATACAGTGATACTCAAACTGTTCGCTACATATATTTTTAAGCTAAATACATCAGCTCCTAAATTGTTGTGTGTGTTGTGTTAAACTTATTTTGCTTGTCTTTTTATTAACATAAGTGTTATTAAATCTTTCAATATGAAGTGTGATCTTGATAACTGCCAAATTAAAAGCGAATCTGAACGCTACTTATCGTGCTGGCTCTGTGATGGTATTTGCCATCTAAAATGTGCTGGTTTGACAGGAAGAATTCTGGACGCTATTAATGATGGCAAAGGTCTTCGCTGGTCTTGCTTAAAGTGCAGGTCAACCGAAGTTGATCTCTTTAAGTTGTTTAGGCAAACCAGAAATGGGTTTTCTGAGGTAGGGAGAGAGTTGTCGGTACTGACCGAAAAATTTAAACATTACGAAAATGTATTTAAATCTTTTAAATGCTTAGATACCGTACAATCTATGAAGGACATTCATGTGTCAAAACGTAAGCGTCTTCATAGTCCGCCTAATGAAAGGACCGTTCCACGTCAGAACAATCTTCCGAATGACTTAATTAATCTTTCTTCTCCATGTCCACAGACAACGGAGTTATCTTCCTCAAAAGAACATATATCAAAGTCTGCTTCTAATAATAACGACCCTGCAGTATCTTCCCCGTCCCCCGTTGAAGTTGTGGCACCGCCATCTAATCTTCCAACGCTTACTCTACCCTCAATTAGTAACTCAGTTACTCAACCCCGTCCGCCGGTAATCGAGTCTGATACTAGGAGACTGGTTGTGGTTCCCCCAAAGAAGTCTATATTTGTATCTAGATTTTCGAGGGATACTTCCGAGGACGATATAAAGTTTTACATCTCGTCCAAAGTTAAAACTGTCAACTTAAGTATCAGAAAATTTAATTTTAAATATGAAAGAAATATTTCTTCATTTAAAATAGACGTAAATTTAGAAAATTTTGACATGCTGCTTAGTAGTTCTTTTTGGCCCTCCGGAGCTTTCGTTCGTGAATTTGAGTATAGGCCCAACAAAAATAATAATTTAGCAAATATTCCCCGTCAGAATACAGAACCAAAAAACTGATTACTAAATCTGCTTTAAGTATTTATTATCAAAACGTAAGAGGCATAAATACTAAATTAACGAATTTATATCTTAATGGCCTTGAATGCAATTATAATATAATTTCTTTGACTGAAACTTGGCTCAAACCTCACACTTTTAATTCAGAGATTCTTTCAAATAATTATCATATCTACAGAAAAGATCGGGAGGACAGAGTCGGCGGTGGCGTACTCTTTGCCGTAGACTCTTCAATACCATCTGAAGAAGTTAGTCTTCCACACATTGAATCTGCAGAATTCAAATGCATTCGTGTTCAGGTTGGAAGGGGGTTTACTTACTTAGCTCTATGCTATATTCCTCCCCGATCTGACTTATCAGTGTATTCACAACATGTATCTTTACTGAAATCAATTAATTCAATGATTAAACCCTCTGATTCATTGATTGTGTTGGGTGACTTTAATTTACCAAATGTATCATGGAACATCATTGACAATGATATTGTACCTTTCTCGTCTAGCGCGTGCAACAACGTATTTTTAGAGGAGATGGCTGAACTCTGCCTGAATCAAGTTAATGTACTTCGCAATAAGTTTGGCAAAGTATTAGATCTTGTTTATGTTGATGATGCATCTAAGTCGGCTGTAAATAAATGTGACCCACTAGTTTTGCCCGAAGATGTCTACCACCCTGCTATTGAGATATCTTACGAAATTATAAACGATGGTCAAAATTGCGATGTCCAAACATACGAACCAAATATTCGCTTTGATTTTTCGAAAGCCAACTTTAAAAAACTGAATAAAGAATTGTCTAAATTGTCGTGGCCTATATACAAAGAAAAAGTTGAGCAAAGCGTTGCACATTTTAATTTTACTGTACATAGATTATTTGAAAAGTATTTGCCTAAACGCATGTGTGTTCCTGTAGAACAAACACAGTTATGGTTCACTAAAGAACTGAGAAACTTGAAAAACAGAAAGTCACGTTATTTTAGATTACACAAAAAAACCGGCTTACACTCATACTATGTAAAATACTCACTTTTGCGTCACAAGTTCTTTGAATTAAACAAAAAGTGTTATAAAGATTACTTGTGTAAAATCAAACGACGTATAATATATAACCCCAAATCATTTTATGATTTCGTAAACTCCAAGCGAAATGTACGTGGGTTTCCTTCCGCCATGAAGTATCAAAATACCGTCTCTGGTGATAATCAAACAATTTCTAACATGTTCGCTCAGTTTTTTAAATCCAATTATTCCACTAACTCCCAAGCATACTTTAACTATCCTTTTAAACTAAGTCCAATTAACTCAATACATAACCCTATAATATCTCCCGATGATGTTTTAGTTTACCTGAAGTCCTTAAAGCAGTCTTTTAGTTATGGTCCTGACCAGATCCCCACTTGTTTTCTTAGAAATTGTGCTGATTATCTCTATGAGCCGTTAACAGCCTTATTTAATTTGTCTCTTAAAGAGGGCGTTTTTCCAACTGTATGGAAGGAATCGTTCATAACCCCCTTACATAAAAGCGGTAGCAGGTCTTCAGTGGAGAACTACCGGGGCATAGCTAAGCTTTCTGCAATTCCTAAATTATTTGAAGCAATTATAACAAATCGGTTGACGCATTCTATCACTTCAAGCATTTCATACAGTCAACATGGATTTTGCAAGGGCAAATCAACTTCTACAAATTTACTTGAATTAACATCCTATATCTCAAAAGCATTTAGTGAGAGCAAAACTGTTGATGTTATATATACTGATTTCAGTAAAGCATTTGACAAAGTGTGCCACTCGTTGCTCATCTATAAACTTGATCTTCTTGGTCTTCCACCTAATTTTCTACGTTGGATCTCTTCATACCTCTATGATAGATCACAAAGGGTATTGTTTAAAAATACTATCTCTGACGTCATTGATGTTACTTCAGGAGTCCCTCAGGGTAGCCACCTAGGCCCGATTCTGTTCTTGCTTTTTATAAACGATATTTCTACAGATATAAAATTCTCCAAAATTTTAATGTATGCAGATGATGTAAAACTTTATAAATCGTACGTTTCAATTGAAGAAAGGTCTTTGCTACAATCAGACTTAAACAGCATGGCTTACTGGTGTAAAGTAAATCTTATGCCTCTAAATCTTAAGAAATGTAAAGTAATGTGCTTCTCGCGAAGAGCTGTTCTGCCAGTTTCTTATATAATAGGTAACCATAACCTGGAACAGGTATACAATTTTGTGGACCTTGGTATCACAATGGATCCTAAGCTTAATTTTAATCTTCACATTAATGTGACAGTCAACAAGGCTAAAGGTGTACTTGCATTTGTGAAACGATGGTCAAAAGAATTTAGTGACCCTTATATCACTAAAACCCTGTTTACAACATTAGTTAGGCCGATTCTGGAATACGGCTCGGTGGTTTGGAATCCAAGGTATCAAATTTACTCAGACAAGATAGAATCAATTCAAAAACAATTCCTACTTTTTGCTTTAAGAAATTTCCGATGGGATTCTCAATATAGTCTTCCACCTTATACGAGTCGCTTAAAACTTATTAACCTTCCTACACTTGCCAGTCGCAGGGAAATGCTTGGTATAATTTTTATGGTTAAATTACTGACAGGCTCAATTTCAAGTCCGTCTCTTCTGGCTGATGTAAGCTTTAATGTTCCCTCACGCGTATCAAGACACTTTTGTCCCATATTTCTGAAAGCTTGTAAAACCAATTTTGAATTGCACGACCCACTCCGTTGCTTATGCCAGGATTTTAACTCTCATTCCAGCACGTTTGATATATCAGATCCGCTTTTCAGCATTAAGAAAGCGATACTCTCCTCTCTCAATAAGTGAATTATTGACATAAATACATAAAATCAGCTGATGAATTTAGTTCTGTAGCTGAACAGTTTTAGATCTCGACACTTAACAAACTCCTGCCTATCGTGACTCGGCACAAAAATTTAAAATATTGGTTCCGTACGTCATGCGGACTGCGCCCCTCGTGCGGATGGGCGGGAATGGAGGGTAAAAACCGTTGGGATATTATGTACAGGTTTTTTGGCATCTGGAACGCTTTCCTGCAAATCGTGAGCACCTGGAACGCAACTAGGATGAAAAGACTCGATCTTCGTAATATCGATACCAAATTCAAAAAAAATTAAGTATGAATATTTTTCTAATAAAGAATCAAAACTTCACACTTTAATAAGTGTTTGCTTGTGTAGAGATTAGTGTGTTAAATGGCATTACCGAAGGCGCGGGTTGAAATCCCGCCACATGTACAGTACACATTTCCACTCTTTGAAGCCCAATACTAGGTTTACATATAAGTAGGTTATCCTCATTTTCGAGCTTAAACCACTTACATTGCCAGTGCTGGCCATAGAGAAGCAGCGCATGTGAAGCAGTAGTGTAATTGTACTCGGCATAGAGCGCTTAATCTCCCAGAATGAGCTGTTCAGTATAATCGGTTAGTCTGTTCCAGTACTCCAGGATTTAGTTAGTAAAACATAACTGAAGAATGCGTATTCAGAGCCTAAATGAAGTCGACACTAAAGTTAGTTGCTGATTTTTGTAATAATTTTCAATTAAATGACGGGAACTAACTCTATAATCGACTTTGTTTCGACTATAAATATGCCCCATTGTATATAAAAGAACGACCTCTCAGTAATTCCTGTAAATCTAATGTGTACTGGAACAGACTAATAAGAGCAATGAGAGTGGCATCTCTCTTTGAAAATGTCACATAGCGAAAAATCAAAATTCTCCAGACTCCGCAGTCATGCAAAGCTCATTCAACAGATTTGAAATGTAGCAGTACTCATGTTGTGCTGTGCAGCACAACGCAAGTATAACCAGCACTTAACTCCTTAATCTGTAATTAGAAAAAGAGATTAGCAGTAGAAAATTCGTCCCTCATTAAACTGTAATTATAAAATAATCTCAGATTAAACAGATAACTTTTCGGTGTCCAACGTAGTTTTATCGATTGTTTTGCCGAGTGAAAAATTAAAGGTGTTCTTACGCGATGTGTGTACTTGCCACTTTTTACATATAGAAATTGCAACATATCGTGTAAAGGCAAATAAGATTTGTTTCTGTACAAAGCAGATGCACGTACATACGAAATAGAAATGTTTCTATTTTCATCTGACACACAGATAGAATCATCTGAGTTTAGTTTATTTCGTTTTCAAAGAACGTATACTAGTTAAATAAAGACTGTGAATTTGACAGACATACGCAATTACATATGTATTGAAAAAGTCACATTTACAGATGTAAATACATATCGTGTAAGAACACCTTAAACAAAAATGGATCCTAGCAAGGCAAAGAGCTTTAATTGAAATTATATTTATATGTGAACATACTTCACGATACATCCGTGTTGCTTTGCATATAAATTCAAGGTAGTAGTGCTCTTTAGCTTGACATGGCCAAAAATTTACGAAAAATTTCGAGACTGGTATCAATTGACGCGTTTTGACGCCAATAATTTTAATTAATCAAAGAGCTATTTGGAAAAAACCCTTGCATTTTTCGCACTTCCTTTTGATGCATTTCACGCAAATAAATTGAGTAAATCAGAGCTGTTCACTCCATAAGCACTTGTAGCACATTTGTTTTTGTTTTGTCCTGAAGTAGCTATAGGCACATATACCAATTTACACTTTAAATGTAAAAGCATAAACAGACGGCAGCGTTGATCCGGATCAAATCGGGAATTAACTGCAGTTGATCCGGATTAAGTCCGAGTTAGTCTGGATCAACGCTGCCGTCTGTTTGAGCTTTAACAAAAAAATTTCTCGCCCGCCCGTATGCCTTGGCATAGAAATCCAATTCATATGAAAGTGCCTGAGTTGCATATGGAAGGGCAAAGCAAACGCCTTCCCATATAAAGCTCAGGCACTCCAGTAAAATGTCCAAATTTACACAAACAAATATAGAATGAAAAAATAATACAAAATATTTGTTGATTTGGGCCAAATTCCTGTAAAATTGTTTGTTGGGTTGGAGCTACTTCGACCTTTCTCCTGAGCACTACATGATTTCACCACAGTTTTTCAATTTTTTTCATTTGTTTCGTTCTCACAAATATTTGCTGCGTAGGCGTTGTTCGTGTTGTCTACATTTTCTTTAAAGTTCAACATGTCATCCTGCTGTTGTTGTATGCGAAGGCTTTCTAGCGTCATTCTCCTCTATTCTCCTTTTTCGATATCCAAAATCTTCGTGTTGTCAAAGTCGGCTGTGTGTTCGTTTTTAGTTAAGTGTTGAGTCAGCGCAGTTGTCATCTTCTTGTTTCGCGCATTCGTTTTATGTTCGTTTACTCGTTCGTCTAGTGCTCTTTTCGTTGTACCTACGTAGCATTGTTGCTGTTTTCATTTCCATTGCCATTGCATTTAATTTCATAAAATACATTGCTTTGCTGCTTCTCTCAATCTTGTCTTTTGTTTTTGTGAATATTCGGTTAAGCGTATTATGTGTGTGAGCATATTTTATTTTGTCATTTGTAATTATTTTTCACAGTGTTTGGTTGTTTGTTAGTCCTGGTATGTATTTAATGCCGATGTGTTTTTTGTTTGTGTTATTTGAGTGAACTCTGGTGTTTTGTGGTGGTGTCCTCTCTATTGATTATCAATAAGGCCATTAGGGTAGCTGTTTTTGTATAATATGTTTTCTTGTCGTTCTCTTTCGCAAATTCTTTGTATGTTTATTTTTCTAATGAGACCAATTGCAGTGTTTACTTTTTATTTCCATGGATGATTCGAATGGAAATTTGTTAATCTATCCGACGAAATGGATTTGGAATACCAGTTAAACAATATGTTCTTGTTTCTTCTGTGCACTTCTACATCCAGAAATACTATTTTGTTATTGTTTTCTCTCTCCGATGTAAATTTAATTTTGTTATGGAAGATTTTGGATTTTGGAAAGCCTTCGCATACAACAACAGCTGGATAACGTGACGAACTTTAAAAAAGACGTACACAATACGAACAACGCCTACGCATCAGTAATAAAAGGCAGATATAAGTATTTGTTAGAACGAAACTAATGAAACAAAATATAAAAACTGTAGTGAAATGATGTTATTGTGCAATGAAATTATGATTTGCAATGTTTATTAAAACCCATATGTATGTATGTTAATGTTATTCATGTTTATTGTTTATTTATTGTCCAAATACAGACTCCCTGAAGAAGGTGCGAAAAAGCGCTGAAACTCGTAGCAGGGAAAAGGAAAACCTATTTTCGCTTTTTATATCACCGACCGAAGTAGCTCCAACCCAACAAACAATAAAAAATATGTCAGCACTGAAAAAATTTATGTTATAAATTGATTTAATATTCGTATATACAGAAAGTGAACACGAAATTTATTAAAAAAAAAAATGGCGTAATTAAAGTGTGGAAGCGCCATATCTTTTTTGCAAAAATTTTCAGTGCAAAGCGTAGTGTATGTTGTGCTTTGTGATTGTTAATCGAATGACGGAATATTACTTACAACGCCATTTTTGTAACTTGCTACCAGAACTTTTTGGAAAACTTCAAAGGGGAAATAGAAAACAATTGATTACCAATCAGAATTCAATATACATCCCTGGGAGCATCAAATCGCGTAAAGTTGAGGATTGCAGACATTTTTATAACGTTGGATTGCAGAAAAAAGAAATTGCGCGACTCTGAGGGAATATATCAACAAATGGCCGGCAAACTTCGCGCGAAAAAATTAAAAATTTTATAAATTAAGTTTGGAGTAACTCCAAACCCTCATTAAATTTTATTTCATATTGCTTCAATGGTGCTATAATTTATTAGCGCTTTAAAGTGGGACTTTTATAAGCGAGGAGTGTCTCAAGGAAAATTAAAAATTTGAGCTTGTGTTATATAATGTAAATATGTACAAGAATTCCTCCCACTAAATTTTGGAACTTTTGAGCCACTAGGTCACTATTATTTCTTAACGCACTGTATTATTCCACATATATGTTAATACTCCCATTTTTTTAAATTTCCATTCACTAATCGTACAATAAAAATAATCTTGTACTACTTGGCTTTATTTAAATAAAAAAAATCTCAGTGTACACATAAATTTTGTAAAAGTATTGTGATTTCACTTCAATATAAAAATTTTGAGCAGCCCTGGAGTATTTATTTCTTTTTGTACATTTGTGATTTATTAAGTGAAACATTAATGCAAAACTGTTTATTTAATTGCAATATTCCGGAGTCGAAAATCTGCACCACAATCTTGTTAAATTAACATAAATAAGATGGTGGAAAACTGGTGCTGCCACTCTATCAAAAACAGCTAAATTTTAAAACTCATTTTATTTAGGGTTGACTTTTCAATTGTGTACTTACAATTTTATTTAATTTGTAGGTGCATACAAAGACCCTATTGCCTTGAAGAGTAACTCCGCAATATAGCCCTCAAATTGCTCCTCCACTCTTCCATATTTCCACTTCAACTTTTGACCGGAGTTCACGCCAATGTCGCTCAATGTTTTGCGTGTGCGCGCCCGTTGTTGGATTCACTAAATTTTCGCTGTGGTTCACGTTAGCATGCGTATACCTATGCTCTGCCAAACTGTCATATGCTTTCCAGCAGTCAGTGTAGATCACGGACAGTGTTGCCATTTTAGCCGTTTTCCGGCTAGATTTAGCCGGTTGTGATAGCAAACAGCCAGAGAAAATTCGGTTTAGCCGGCAGCCTATTTGTTAGCCGTTTTTCAAAAAAAAAATTGCCGTTTTTAGCCGATTTTGCTATTTGCTATTCGCCTTATTTTATTAAAATTCAAATATACAAGTTGTTATTGTTACAGATTTAGTGATCCAAAATCTATTAGAAATGGCTAGTCTTATCTCTGAGAAAATTTTCATGTCGGACTGTGTCATATAAATTGAAAAACAATCAGATACTGAGCCGATTTCAATGGTTTTTGTTTTAAGCGCACTCGCTTGGGTCACTACCCAAATACATATAAACTGGGACGCGTCATTTTAGCTGATTAAAAACATACAAATTTTGCCAAAATTTTGCAAATTTTCATAATTTTGACACAAAGTATGAAATCGGTTTGTAATATATGTTGTTTGTTAGGTAATGAGCTACATATTCATAAAAAATAATAAACATTAAATAAACTAAAGAAAAATAGGCAAAACTTGCTTCATTTTTGCGTCCCAGTTTATATTTGGGAGGACGTAGCGGGGATTTTCTTCATACAATTTTTGTTATGAATGTCTTAAATTTAAGTGTAAAGTTTTATTAGCTACACTTAGAAAATAAAAGAGCACGAATTTCGATGTGGAGTAAAACTCTCTGGGAAGACAATACATGACGCAAACATACTTTTTAAATTTTATAAAATGAAAGTGCAGTAGTTTTCATCTTATGTGGATGATTCTTGTGACAAATACATAGTTTCGTGCTTATATTTTTTTCCTGTTCCATGAATAACGGTACATCTTTTAGAGGTTTAAAAATATTTTGCGTCAGCAATTTGCCATCAAACTACATTAGATCGTACTATCCTCGGAAAAGCAAAAACTTTACTTTCGAACGTTTGCTCTGGTGTACCGGAGTATGGTTTTAAGCAATATAACCCGTATACAAATAGTAACAGATGCGCGGAATGCTTATCACCTATCTTAGATAATAGCTTTAACCATAACTCGCTACTTGTCAACTTTGAATTTTACAGCTTCGATAATAAAGCAGTCGTTTCCGCGGTTGAATATAATTACTCAAAAGCTAATTGTTTAGCGATTAATGATTTCTTGTTATGTACCGACTGGTCCTTTTTGAATTCTTCAAATGAACCGGAATTTTCATATGACATTTTGCGTCAGCGCTTTTCATCGGCTATCTCCAGCTTTATACCTTTAAAAAAATCAATGTCGAGTAATAAACCCCCATGGTTTAATGCAAAATTAGCGAATCTTAAGAATGTCAAAAACAAAGCTTTAAAAAAATATAAAAAAAGCAGAAACGAAGTTGATCGCCACAAGTTGCTTACTGTAAAAAAAAACTTTTGATTGCCTTAATAAGTTTCTTTTCAAACAACATATGCTTAAGATCTAATCTAAAAACTAATCCATCTAGTTTTTGGTATGTAATTAACGCGAAGAGGCGAACTAATGGTTTTCCGACGACCATGGAATATGAAGCTGAAATATCGGACAATACACAGGACGCTTGTAACTTGTTCGCTAAACTTTTTCAGAAAGTCTACGCAAAGTATTCGAACCCTGCAATTCCTAGTCTCCAATCTGCATCATTACCAGTCATTTCATCTTTTGAAATTTCAGTCGATGATGTTCTCATATCCATTTCGAAGCTGAAATCAAATCCAAAAACAGGTTCTGAAGGGTTCTCTCCCATGTTCTTTAAAATTTGCTCGCATAGTGTTGCTAAACCTATTTCAACGCTCTTTAATGAATGCATGAATAAAGGAACTTTTTTAAACGCATGGAAGTTATGCACAGTCCCAATATTTAAATCTGGTGACCGAAAAAATATATCTAACTATAGACCAATAGTCAAACGGAGTACCCTGGCTAAACTATTCGACCACATACTTCAAAGTAAATTATTTGATCATATAAATAAAGCTATCATAGATTGTCAACATGGGTTTTTTCCGGGGAGATCAACGACCACTAATCTAGCTTTGCTAACTAATCAAATAATTAACGCTTTTGAAAATTATGCGCAGCTTGACGTTATTTATACGGACTTTTCAAAGGCGTTTGACAAAGTCGATCATTCCATTATTTTATACAACTTATATAAACTTTGAGAACTTTTCTCCAGTTTTCTATTAAACAGGAAACTTCTTGTGACAATTGGAAGCAGTAAGTCATCACTCCTTATTGATGCTTGGTCAGGAATTCCACAGGAAACACATTGTGGACCTTTGCTATTTCTCATCTTCATCAATGACTTAGCCAATCAATTCATATTCGCGAAATGTCTTATGTTTGCCGACGATGTTAAGCTTCTTTTACGGATCCACAGCATAAATGACTGTATCAATCTACAATATGATCTAGACGCCCTTAATAGGTAATTCTGGAGATTTTAATGATCCCATGACATTGAAGTCGCTTTATATTTCATTGGTTAGAAGCCGTCTCGAATACTGCTCAATAATATGAAATCCATACTACGAGACTTACTCTAAGAAAATTGAGAGAGTTCAAAAAGTGTTCACCAAAGTCGCATTACATAAACTTCGGTGCCCTGATGGTCTCCCGCCATATATTAGTAGACGTAAGCTGCTAGGTCTCCAGGCCTTGCATGAGGACTAGCTTTTCGATTTTGTTTGCGTTTAATATAATTAACGGTAATGTTACCTCTTCACAATTAATAAGTTTATTCAATCGATATATTCCGCCGCGTGATCTTCGATACAATAAATTATTTACTGAAGATACCCATACAACAAGCTATGCATTTAACGAACCGATAGCAAGGTCTATGCGACTAGCAAATCTAAATTGTAGTTCTCTAAATTTTAACGCAAATTTGTATAGTTTTAAGTTAGACTTACTTCGTATTTTTAACTAGTCTGTAAGAAGTAATTACTTTGTAGACTGTATTTCAAATAAATAAATAAATAAAAAATATTGCCCTCCGACTAAGCAAAAGTTCCATACTTTCTGCTAACCATGCTAGCCATTTTGCCAACCTACTGAAAATGATCCAATATTTATAAGGCAAAATTGTTTAATAGAAAAGAAAACAAAATACGTTTGTAATTTATGTCTGTTTTTATATTTAAGTAATACAAACATGACTTCTGATGTAAAGCTTAGCTACGTATAACGACAGTTTCCTTTGTTAAACAAAAATAAAGTGGTGTACAGCTTAGCTACGTATAATCTTTATTAACAAAAAAAACTCAATGGATTTTCTAGTCTTTCTAATTGTAATTTATGTATTTAAAAAAAATTTTATTCCAGTTGAAACATTTTAGCCGTTTTTAGCCATTTTTTTCAATCTAGCCGGTCGCCCCGAAAAGTTCTGGTAACACTGTTCATTTTGTAATGCAGCCAAAGGCTGGCATTCTATTGCACTTTTTACTGCAGTTTTATTGCCTACTAGAGCAACCGGGTTGCTTAATATTTACCCCCTTATTCTAGAACCCGTAATTCGTAATTCGAAAAACGAAAAATTCACATGCTGCCCTTGCGGAAATATGTGCAGCATTGCCAGCTATTAGTTGTTTTTCGAAGATAGCTGAATGAAGGAAAACAAAGTGGAAGGGAATTAAAAAAACACTCATCATGTGCTTGTTTATTGTAAAATTGGTTAATTTTACATATTTTGAGGAAAATTATGGATTCTGATGTATTTGCAATTATAGCAGCAAAGTAAGCGCGCGCTATGGCAATGGATTCACAAAGGTATGCGGAGCTGTCGGGCATAGTAACCATGGGCGCATCTATGTCAGCTTCTGGTTGAATTGTTGAACCACAAGCCAGAACTCCTCCTATGCCTGGCTCAATTCAGTTAATGCTTCTTCCATGCCATTGAAAACATGCACTTTGTTAGGTCCACCACCTGTTGCGCTTGCTTTTGCCTTCGGCCGCGCTTAGGGATTATAACCCTTACTAAGTAGAACTCTCCTTTCTGTGTTGCGGGGAAGAGGGGCTTTCGCATGTCACAGGTATACAACATTTCTCGTGCATATCACTCCGGCTACGCCGTCCACAGTATTTTTGCGCAGAACCCACGTCGAAATTTGCAAAAAAGTGCATAGTGCAAACCGAGTTTATTAATAAGCTAGTGGTAGGAAATTTGAAACATTTATCTTAAATAAAATGTGAATCCTTTGATTTCACGTGTATGTTAATGTTTTTGGATTCGGGTTATGCGTTTGGACACAACAACCNAAGCTAGTATATAAGCTAGTGGTAGGAAATTTGAAAAATGTATCTTAAATAAAATGTGAATCCTTTGATTTCACGTGTATGTTAATGTTTTTGGATTCGGGTTATGCGTTTGGACACAACAACCGAAAATCATTGTACATTAACTAAACCGGACACAAGTTTCTCAATAAGGGGCAACAAATATTCTTTTTTGCTCGTTTATATAAAGCAGTGAATAAAAATATACTTATATGCAAAAGGCAAATTTATCTGTTTAAATTAACACCACCAATATTTCTTGCAAACACACATCGATTTACTTCTTTTATTTCGCCTCCGACACAGAATTATTTTCGTACAAAATTACGCGAAAAAGCTTACTCGTTCGTTTTTAGGCATGCCATTGTTACGAATTTCGAAAGTTCGAAAATACGATTCGGATTGCAGCATACTATTTCTACGATTCGTAGCAAAATCCGAATACGAAAGAGTTGCAGAATATGGGTGTTAATCTATAAAACTCACCGAACAATGTAGCTGCAATATTCCATTATTTGCACCGTTTAAGGTGGTGCTGGCTTTGAAGATTATTTTGGGGTCCAAGGTGCTATAGGCTTTGAAGGTGGTTTTGTTGTCCAATTTATAAACATATGAAAGATCTCAATACCTTTAGAATGTGGCTAAGTTGCTGATGTTTTGCAATCTAAACGAAAAAATTACATTATAATCAAATAAAATTGTTAAATGCGTATCCTTCAAAATTTTCGCAAAGCGACATTTCTTCACAGTATGTATACTGTCATCGAAACTGCGATGTTTCTAACTTGCTCGCTGTAATGCATATAATTCTTATTAGAGTACGAATTCTTCAGCTCTAACAAAGGAGATTTATTTTTGGCAGTTCGAAGAAAATATTTTGTAAGTGTGTTGGTGAGGTGACTAAAAAGTTGTGAATGTGTTTGCAAATCGTTTGAATTTCAGGGGAAAATGGTGAGCCGTGCTTGGCAGCAGTGTTGTAACTCTTGATCTGAAAAGACGTAATTTCCTACCCAAATACGTCTTTTTCAAATGGATGCACACAGAATTGTTCTTATTAAACTTTTATTGTATACAAAGGTACATAAGTATATATGCAAGGTATATTAAAATGTGATTTCGACAGAGCACATTTAAAGTTCATTGTAAAGTAGTTTGAGATCGTTAATATAAAAATCATTTCATACATACACTTGGGATCAGCTGATTAAGTCATCAATATTTTGATCGATTGTGGCTGTTTTTCTTTTGTTAATTTAATGTTGTTATCAAGGTTCATAGAATAGAAGGTTACGACATGGGGCCTATTTCATAAAAGTGACTGGTGCGACCGTTGTCGATTTTTCTATAAAATTTCACTGCCAGAATTGTCGGCGACATTTTTTCTGTTTCATATACGCTTGTACGCAACTGTGACAATTTTTGGAAAGCGACAGTGACAATACTGGAATATTGTCGACAATTGTCTGAATGGTGCTGACAATTGACACTCCGACAAAATTGTCGTGACAATAGCGACAAAACGAAATAGCTCCGTCGGATGGTATTGTCAGGAGAACTTTGTAAATTTTTTGTATATGGTAATTGAGCGAAATTTATAACTTTTCAATAATTTTAATATTTCTAAAAAGTAAAAAAATGTAAATGCAATTATTTTTAACTAAAATAAAGAGAAAATAGCTGAAGAATAGCTTATCGTTTGGCTGGATTTCCGAGAGTTGCTGGGATGGTTCACGGGACTCTTATTCCAATGGATGCTCCACATTTAAATGAAGCGGCGTACGTTGATCGTCATGGCAATCATTCCATAAATGCGATAGAATGCGTGTATTGCGAAATAGTTCTTTACATCATCAATGGAATGTTCAAGGTTTTCTATATACATACATATTTGGTTTTACATTTTAGTGAATAATGCTGCAACAATTAAATATAGGATGGCGGCCTTTCCCAATTAATGCATTTGGGTGATTCGGGTTATTTTAACCGCAACTGGATTTTAACACCGGTCGTTAACAATGCAATATATCCGCAGAATAGTGTGCGCTTGTTTTTGAGACGTTTGAAGGCAACACGTAGCATTGTTGAATGCGCTTTGGGTGTTTTAAAAGAAGAGTTTCCGTGTTTAAATCACTTGAGGCTGAAAAAACCAGAAACATGCTCCAGAATAATATTGATGTGCATCATAATTCATAATTCAAAATGATTTTCGCCATAATCGACTTGATGAACACAATATCGATATTGAAGATTACAATGACATGAATGACGGAAATTACGACCATCACGATGACGACGAAGAAAGCAATCTAATAGCACCAAGGGAAATTATTGAATTAATGAATATGGAATAAATTTGATTCACACAAACGTACGCTTTGATGGTTAATTTTATTTAATAGATATTAATCAATATATTTACATATAAGCATTGCCACTATTTATTTTGAATACTACTATATGGCAGTTAAAACTGTACTTTAGGTTTAACATAAGTGTTATGATCATTGTGCTGGCTATTCTTTTTGTGGTTGCATCATTTGTATGCCCATTGCACCTTCTTTATCGACATCGGAAATTGTGACAACTTGGGTGAAAATTCCACCTTCGTTAGACAGAAACTGAAGAAGACTTAAATCCAATGAAGAAGCATTGACATCTTCTTGAGGCGATTGCGCTTGCATCTCGATCTTTTGTTTGTTAGTCAAATCGAGCTCACGCTCCAATTTAAATATTTGAAGATGTCTTAAGTGATATCTTCTTCTTGCAACTTAGCTTTTGTGCTACTAGTGCCGCTTGAAAATTTTGCATCATCGATACTTGCCTCCATGGTTGTCTTTCGCTTTTTCGACGGATATGATGCGGTTTTCGTTGGCATTGGCGGTGCCGTTGCGCTTGATGTTGATGCGTTTGAAGTAGTTGGTTTACTGATAATTTCGCTGCAACTGCCACTGGATTAAGGAGCATTGATTCCGTCTAAAAGGGCAGAATCTGAGCCAATTATACGAAAAACCAATGTGTCCACTTCATTAAATGTATTTTCTTTTCCACCACTTGATCCGGTTTGTCGTGAATTGTCCCGTTTCTGAACGCTACACTTACGCCAATTTTGCCATGTCGTATCGCGCAGATATTTTCCATTTTTCGATTGGTCCAATAAGCCAATTGCCTTTGCTTTTGTTGCATTTACATCCCATGCATCATCTTTATCCTTTTTTGTCAATTTATTTGAAAATGCACAAAACAAAACTTCGCGACTCTCTTCTATCATCTTCAACACATATATTTTCGCATTGTTGTCATCCTAAAATTGGACATAGAATAGTTTTAATAAATATTTACACAAGATTCACTATTGCACAATATATTTTTAAAATATTTAAAACACATAATACTTGCCGTTTTAACGAGCAAAAATGTTCAAATTTGCATATGATTCAAAACGAAATGAATGACGTTCAACGAAAAATTACATATGACTGGCGACAATTTTGTCAACGACAATTTTAAACCCGACAAGTACAATTATGTCACTTCTTCAATAGAATTTGTCATGGAATCGAAACGGTGGTGACAAATGCTTTTGTGAAACAAAACACCCACCAAATTGTCACTGACAATACGGAAAATGCCTGTCGCGACAAAATTATCACTGTCGCTTTATTAAATAGGCCCATGGTGCTGTCAAAAATTTGTTTTCCTCCAATGACGAAGTTGAGAAGTACACAAAACGCAGAAAATATAGTTGCCGTATAGCATATTTTAGGAATCCTAATGAAATTGGAATTTTTGATATAAAATTTAGGCAAAGCTTATTATAACAACATAAAATGTTATAACTTCACGTTAAACTGGATTAACATAATAATATTCGTACAATTGTGACAAATAAAATGTAAATCGAATGCAAACTGAAATTTGCTGGTGATTTTATTCTTGAAAGTGAGCAGAACGCATTCGCGTATTTTTAAATAAAAAGCGTTCATAACATTGCCAAAGTTTCGCTACCGAAATTGCAATTCATCTTTAGACATACGGTAAAACCTAAATTACCTTTTTTAGTGTAATTTTTGCAATCAAAAACAGCGCACTTACATTTTTAATAATCTAAATAAACTCAAAGAGGCAGAAAAAAGCACAAACTTCGACGCAAATTGTCAAACGGTAAATATCAGGGTTAAACATATTTGAAATAAAACTTGATGTATTTTTGACTAAAATAGTGTATTTTTGACGTATTGTTTGGAAAGTTCCATCTGGAAGCTGTTTTACTACACCGTATGACGGCGTTCCTTCAAGTAGAGATCCATCAGTATAGTAAAATACATCAGAGGGGTGGTTTGCTTTGTAAGCCAGCAAAAATGTGTTATACACTGTCGCCGGAGTATTGTCCTTTTTAAAGCAACTCATTGAAGTGTCGATTGACAAGTCGACATGTGCTGAAAGCTTGCCTGGTGGTTTTGGTGGTATAGGCGTATGGGTGTCCAACAGGTATTTGGTTATAGCCTGAACTCCGCAGATGCTTCTAAAGCTTTTATTGGTAAGTCGACGGCTTGTTAGCCCGTTCCAGAAAGCTTCGTGTAGAGCATGAGTGTCTGTTGTGATGGCCTTTGCTGCTAATTTTGCTGATCGACTGTGGACTAACCATTGAAAATCATCGTAGCGTGCTTCCACTCTGGCAGCTTGTATTGGCGTTGACATCAGCAATCCGGCTGCTTTTTTGAAACAGGAGTTTAAAGCTACGTTTATTTTATTTTTGTTGGCCTCAGAGGTGTGTCCATAGAGGGTGATGCAGTGTTGTACTACTCCTTCTGATAGTGATCGGCATATGTTCAGTGCTGTTTCAATATGAGGTCCCTTTTTTTTTGTGCATATTACTTTGAGTAAGTTATGTACACTACTAAGTTTTGTTGTAACCGTTTTTATATGGTCCATAAGAGGTTTCTTGTAAAAGTTACGCCAAGGATCTTCATTTTTGTTTTTAGCTCGATGTTAATGTTTCTCAGTGTTATTGAGGATGCATTGCAATTTCTCTTTCTGCATATATGCAAAGCTTCGGTTTTGTCGGCTGGAATTACTGCTCCAGTTTTCATTGACCATTCGTGTATTTTCTTGTCTAGTGCGTTCAGGCTCAGACATACTTTTTCCGGTGTGCCAGAAGATAATGCGAAGATATTGTCTGCATATATACCTATAAAGTCTATTCCGTGTACCTCACTCATTGCTTTTGACAACGTATTCGTGTAAGTGTTAAAGAGAAATACCGAAAAGGAATGTGGAATCCCATTGTCAAGCTTGTAATTTCTGGACAAGTAGCCGTCTACTTTCACGTGTACTCTTCTGTGGGAGAAGAACGATAAAGTTAATTTTAAGAAGCTTTTGGGTAGTCCACAGTCATGTAGCTCCTTCAGAACATGTGTTGATATTACCCTATCGAATGCTTTTTCAAGATCTTCCGAAACGACTATGCAGTGCTTTTGGCTATTTAGACACTTCTTGATTTCTGTTTCGAGTAAATGGCAAAGCGTATGTACGCCATGATGCGTGTTGGACTTTAAATATATTTTTGTTGCACGCTTTCCATAACCTTCGTGTTATTATTTTGTCGAAGATTTTCGACAGGACAGGCAGCAAGGAAATTGGACGGTATCCTTCGCTTGAGTTCTGATTTTTTCCCCTCTTTGGTATGGGTGTCAGTGTGGCTTGTTTCCAGTCGTGTGGGTAAATTCCTGTTTTCAGCATTTTGCTATAAAGTTCGCACAACCTTCTTTTGAAAGTGGTTGATGAGTTTTTTATCATTGCGTAGGTTATTTTGTCCTTTCCAGGTGTCTTTCCTTTAGAGCTTTTGAGAGCCTGGTTTAATTCTAGAAGCGCCACGGGATCAAGCGTATAGTTGAGTTCCTCTTTACAGTTTCTCCAATTATCGGCATTGATGTTCGTCTTTTCTTGTATAATACTGCCATGAAAGCTATCATTTGACCCTATTGAGCTCCACATTCTTGCGAAATGGTTGGCTATTTGCTCCGGGTGCGAGATTACGGTATTGTTTGTTAATATTGGAGGAAAGTTAGAGGTGGAATTAGATCCAATTCGCTTTACTTTACTCCATAGTGTTTTGGCATCTAGGGTTGGGTTTAGTGAGTTGACGAACTGTTTCCACGTTTCTTGTTTTGACCTTTTGCAAGATTTTCTCACCTGTGCACACAGTCTTTTGTAATTTAGCATTCGTGTGATAGTGTTCCTTTCTCTTACTCTCTTCCAAGCTTTCTTTTTCTCGCGTATTAGATTTCTAATTTCGCCATTGAACCATACTGGTGTGTCTTTTTGTTTTGGACATCCGCTGGTTGGCATGGATTCATTGGCTGCCTGTCTTATAATTCTTTTGAGTAGGGCGGCCTCCCTATTGATATTGTCCGATTGGGCGAATTTATTATCCAAAATTTCTGTTTTGTTATGGAATAAATTCCAGTTGGCTGTGTTTTTTTTAAACCTGCCTATGAACTTTTTTTGAATGTGGGTGTTCGAGTTTTCTATGAAGATTGGGAAGTGGTCGCCTGCAATAGGCTGAGAGCTGCAACTCCACGACAAACATAGTGCCAAATCCGCACTAGCCATAGATACATCTACCGAAGTCAGTGTGTTTCTTGTATTTAAGAGAGTTGGTGCTCCGTTGTTTAAAATTACAAAATTACGATCGTTTGCAAACGACTCCCATATATTTCCACTCCTTGAGGTGTATTGCGATCCCCACAGGGTATTTTGTGCGTTCAGGTCCCCTGCGACCAAATGAAACCTTGTATTTATTAATGGTATGTCTTGAAGCAGTTGTTGTGTTAAATTTAAATCAGTCTCTTTGTAGATGTTTGTTATGTGCAGGTCTTTTAGTCCATGTATCGTTATAGTTTGGTGTAGGAGATTATTTGTCGATATTCTGTGGTTTGCAGCATTTATTGTATTTTTAACAAGTATTGCTATGCCCGACTTTGCATACGTTAGGCATGATACAATAATTTTTAGAAGGTAGTTTCACTTCAAAATTTTTGACATAAACCGTGTCTGTGACAAACATGCAATGTGGCCACTGCTACGATATAGAACTTGGGGATTTTCGCTTTATATTTTAGAAATTTTTTAACAGAACATGTAAAGATGTATATGTTTCATAACTGATCACTTAATTTTTAATATAAATATACGTATTTAATACATACATTTTTGCCACTGCTAATCACATGAATAAAAAACATAAAAATGAAAATATAACGGCAATATTTCTTGTTTATAATGGATTAGATCCATCGCACACCACGGACTTTATCGGCCGCCGATTTAGATGGGCTCGCTAGTCTTTCCATTGCACCACAACTTATTTCTCGGAGCGATTAAGCTGGTGTAGTGTGCGCACCTCCATACATCTTCATGTACATATTTAAAGCGAGCCTTACTATTTAAATAGGCGGCCGATAAAGTCTGTGGTATGCGGTGGCTCTTATAGCTGTATCCTTACATCTATTCCGTGTGTTGCAATATCCACGAAAGCAGCAGTTAATTTTTTATGAAGCAAATTATTAAAAAATATTCGAAAATTATTATTTATTTTTCCAACGTCAAAAGCTGGATTTTTTTTTTTTTTAAGTTGGTACAACCAAAAATACGAAACACGTTTTCTGTCAGATAGCTAACATGGCGGATAAGAAGAAGAAGTGAAACTACCTTCTAAGAATTATTGTATCATGTACGTTAGGTTTTTGTTATGATGAAATATTTGATAGTTGGTAGGTGAAGAAGATGTTTGTTTTTGGTTGTTATATGCGTTTCTTGTAATAATATGATATCTGGCTTATGTTTAAATGTAAGATATTCTAGTGCAAATTTGTTATTGATGAAGCCCTGAATATTCCATTGCAATATTGAGAAATTTAAGCCAATAGTAATAATAATTAAATGAGATATTAATTTTTTTTTTACAGTGTGATTCGGCAGTGTGCTTTTGTAAGTAGAAGGTGTAATGAGCACATTTAGCTCAGGGAAGTTGTTGTAAAGCTCCCTAGTTGGAGATAATCGTTCTAATTCCATACTATTGTCTTCTGTGAGTGTGTTGTTAACATGAGAGGTAGAGTTATTTGTTGGTTTTGGAAAATATTCTGTAGTTGTTTGTATATTTTTCGACGCGTTTGGTTGTGTTATTTCAGCTTGTTCGTTTTTATCTTCTTTTTTTGGAGTTCTGTTATTTGTTTGAGATTTGTTGTTGAGTTGCTTAGTTTGGTTTGGTATGGTAATTGTTGTTTTGGAATTTTCATTACTTTTGTCCGTGATTTTTGTTGCGTTGGAGTTTGCGGTTTTTATTATTTGTGCTAATGTAGGTTTTGTTGTTCGCTTTGCAAAGGGTTCAATTTGGTAGGCAGTTGGATTACTATTAAAGACCTTCCATGCTTCGCGGACAGTGCATCGTCGATCAGTTTTTATTTTGTTCACTGCTTTGTGCTTTAAGAAGCTGGCGCAGGTTGGATCATACGATGAGTGAGTGTTGTTGTCGCAGTTTACACAGTATTTGCTGGTACATGTTTCGTGCGGGGGAGGATTGGCGCATTCTTTACAGACTTCTATATTTGGCACCTATTTTTAGTGTGTCCAAGTTTCTGGCAATTCCTACACCGCATTGGGTTAGGGATATACTCTTGCACCCGAACTCTTTCCCATCCAAGTTTGATTGTTTCTGGTCTGCGAATCAGATCAAAGGTAATAATTGCTGCTCCGGTTGGTGTTATTTGGTCTCCTGATCTCATCATTATCTTCTTCACGTCAACAACTTTTTGGTCAGCCAAGCCTTCGATTAGTTCTTCTTCTCGGAGATTAATTATGTTTCTTGAAAATATCCTTCCTTGCGAAGTGTTTAAACCCCTGTGTGATGTGATCTTGACCGGAATCAACCCAATGAAGGTTGCTTTGCAGAACTTGTCGGCAGCTTTTAGGTTTAACGTTTTGATGAGTAGGTCTCCGGATCTTAATGCAGATACCTCAGTGTAGTCGGAGCATATATGTTTAAGTCCTTTGTCAATCAGAAAGACATTATACGACGAAAGTGCGCGAATTGGGTCTCCAACTGCAGTGGCTACGAGATATCGCGGAATGTGATCATCGTTATGTTTGACTTGAGGGAGAGGCACGAAGTCGTCAGATCTTATGCGTTTGCCAGGTGGGTTAATGTCTGGGTCAAGTAACCGAAACCTGTTTGAAGTGGGGGGGTCAACCCCATTCATTTTTACACTGCACTGGTTTTCAAATGCTTTGCGTTACAACACTACCGACCAGAACGAATAGTAAAGTAGTGAGCGAGAATATAAATATAAATACAAATGTAACACTAGCTTTGGTTAATCACTATAGAGCGGAAAGGCACGTCTTTACGCGGCGATTGCCTGAGCTAGCCCTACTCTCTCCATATGCTGGGATCTTCAACGCTGAGTTAGCTGCAATAAAATTCGCTGTCCACCACGCTGCAAAATCCAACAGACCAGCCGCCATCCTCTCTGACAGTTTGAGCGTACTAAAATCAATAGCAGATAGAAACAGCGATTCACGAAGGTACATACTGAGTGGTGCAAATATAAACAATGAAATGCAATTATTATGGATTCCAGGATACATGGGAATACCAGGCAATGAACTAGCAGACAAAGCCGCTAAACAAGCATTTAGCATGCCACTTGTGGCTGAGATTCCTTGCCTGACAACCGCCATAACAAACTTCCAAAGATCGCATCTCAAAACAATAAGAGACAGATTATGGGAAGCCTCCAACTGCTTTCTACGAACGCACAACAACGAGTACGGCCGGCCAAACTACCACGAAAGTATCACTCGGGGAAACTGCATCTTGATAGCCAGAATGAGAGTAGGTGTAACGATATTCACATCTGAGCACTACTGCAATAACAGCACGCAACAGCAATGCAGTCATTGCAATACAACATTAACTATAAAATATATTCTAACGGATTGCCCTATATCAGGATCCAACACTAACTTGGCCACAGCTCTGGACTGCAGCAAAGAGAATACAACAAAACTGCTAACAGATGCCCTCAAGAAACACAACCTACTGCACAAAGTGTAAAAGATCTTGCGAGGCGAAATGGCCTAGTAGCCGAGCCTCCGAACTATATTTTATAAATTAATTTATAAAATATAAATTAAAATAAATAAATAAATAGTGTATTTTTATAAGATAATTTTTTTAGGAATCTGGCAACTCCAAAAATTGAGCCATCTACGTCATCAAGATGGCGGCCATGGCTGATGTCGTAACCTTGTATTCTATGAACCTTGGTTTATTATTTTTCCATGAAAGCCTGGCTCATTATATAAGAAGCAAAATATAAATCGACATTTCATTTGTGCAAAAATTATAAAAATCTGCAAAGATTCAGCTAGATATTAACCTTTTTGTTCGGATTTTTTAATTTTTTTTTGAGTATGCAGTTTTATAGCCCATTATTTTCCAGGGTAATAATGTGCAAGTTTCAAGTTGCTAAAGAATCGTGTTGATTTTTAATTTGGTTAGGTGGTCAGTTGTCGAAAATGCTAAATTACGTTCTGCTAAGAAGGAAAATAGCAATATTTCAGCGTTTTTTGCGTTCATTACATTTTCAATGAAGTCTTAAAAAAGTGGCCTACTTTTTTCTGACTTTTTATGCTGCTACAGCTTTTTTGGTGCTTTTGCGAACGTGCCTGTTGCAATAGATCAGTTCTTCCTGATTTGGCTTTTAATGTGCAATTGTAAACATTGCAACAAGCCTCGTAACCTCAAGTGTTTACAAAACCAGCCTTTGAACGCGGGATCCTTCGCCAAGAATCCAAAAAAATGCGCGTACGCTTGGTTTGCATCGTATTTAAGTCATTTGTGTACAAAGGATAAATATCTTTTGTAAAAGCTGCTGCAAAAAACAAAGCTTGTTAAGATTTATTAAGAAAATAATTCAAAATCAGTTCTACTTACAAGATTTAGTAACAGAGAAAAATTATTGGGAAGGTAAAAAACGCAATTTTTTGCACAAAAAACGTACGAACGTGAACAAGATACAAAAAACGTCCAAATGGCGTTAAAAACGTCAACCTGGCAACGCTGGCTGGCAGGGCCTTGTATAAATTCGCCTTGACTACATGTAGACTTAGGGGCGAATTGAGATTTGACATAACAACCGCAATACAAAATTCATGTGGTAGCCAGGGATGATAAATGAATTTTTCGAAATTACACCAAACGTCAGCAAAAAAAATTTACGAAAATAAAAATGTACCAACAAAAAAAAAATTAACCGCTTTCACCAAAACAACGAATTTGTAAAACAAATGTTCATCCCCTGCAAAAAATTGTGCGACTAATCTCTAAAGAGATTATTCCCAGGTTACTCTAAATCGGGTACAATTGGGCATTAATTAGTCGCAACTAGTCTCATACGGGTACTAATGGAGGTCAATTAGTTTCGACTCATCCCTTATGGGTATTATTGGAGATCAATTAGTCCCCAACTCATCTCTAACGAGTACTATTAGTCAATGAAATTTCATGTCCGGCGTTGGCACACAGATAGAGTATTCGCCTAACAAAACTAAGCACCCCGGTTCGAATCTCAGCTGGCGCAATTTTTATTTTTTAAAAGTGACTAGTCGCTTTTTAAACCCGTTCGGGTCTAAAGGTGAACAATTAGTCTCTTCATAGGACATGCTCGAACAAACGCGAACAGTTCATTCCATATAAAGAGATCAAAAGTGGTATTAGTCGCATGCTCCTTTGCGATTACTCCCGGAGTATGTTCCCTGCAAAAAATTGTGCGACTAATCTCTAAAGAGAGTATTCCGAGATTACTCTCAATCGGGTACAATTGGGCATTAATTAGTCCCAACTAGTCTCATACGGGTACTAATGGAGGTCAATTAGTCTCGACTCATCCCTTATGGGTATAATTGGAGATCAATTAGTCCCCAACTCATCTCTAACGAGTACTATTAGTCAATGAAATTTCATGTCCGGCGTTGGCACACAGATAGAGTATTCGCCTAACAAAACTAAGCACCCCGGTTCGAATCTCAGCTGGCGCAATTTTTATTTTTTAAAAGTGACTAGTCGCTTTTTAAACCCGTTCGGGTCTAAAGGTGAACAATTAGTCTCTTCATAGGACATGCTCGAACAAAAGCGATCAGTTCATTCCATATAAAGAGATCAAAAGTGGTATTAGTCGCATGCTCCTTTGCGATTTCTCCCGGAGTCATCCCGGATTGGTCCCATTTTTTGCAGGGTCTATTTAACGCATTTTAAATAACCATCTTTAGGCCCATTTTTAGATGTCTTATTTAAGTGGAGATTGTTGATTAAGTTCAAAATTCATTTTCAGATCAACCATGTAATCTGCACTTTAATGGCCAATATTGGCTATATAAATGTGAGATATGCAACACTGTGTTTGTACCAAACAACCAAAATTGATAGATAGGTTGTTTTATCAATCCTGCCAAACAACAATCAGCTGTTCAGCACAAAAGGTAAACAAACAAAAAAATGTAACAACAACTTAATTTATTAAAGAACCGATAGTTTTTACTTGCAATCACGGTTGCCAGGACTTCGGCATGAGAAAACGTCCCTCTTGGTCTGAAAAAACGTAATTTCCTACCCAAAGACGTCTTTTACAAATGAATGCACAAAAAATGGATCTTATTAAATTTTTATTGTATACAAAGGTACATATGTACGTAAGGTATATTAAAATGTCATTTCGACAGAGCACGTTTAGAATTCATTGTAAACTGGTTTGAGATCGTTAATATAAAAATGATTTTATACATACACTTGTGATCAGCTGATTAAGTCATCAACATTTTGATCGATTTTGGCTGTTTTTCTTTTGTTTATTATTTTTCCACAAAAGCCAAGCTCATTATATAACACAAAAAATATAAACCCACATTTCAAACTTTGTGCAAAAATTATAAAAAATCTGCAAAGTTTCAGCTATATTTTCAAATTTTTATTCAGATTTTTTTAAATTTTTTTGAGTATGCAATTTGATAGCCCATTAAATTTCAGGACAATGTGCAAGTTTAAAGAGGCTGCATAATCGCGTTGATTTTTAATAATTTTTTTTCTTGTAGACATTTGGTTAGGGGGTCGGTTGTCGAAAATGCTACATTACGTTCTGCTAAGAAGGATCATAGCAATATTTCAGCCTTTTTTGCGTTCATTACATTTTCAATGAAGTCTTAAAAAAGTCGCCTACTTTTTTTTACCTTTTTATGCTGCTACAGCTTTTTTGATACTTTTGCGAGCGTACGTGTTGCAATAGATCAGCCCTTCCTGATTTGGCTTTTAATGTGCAACTGCAAACATTACAATTAGTCTCGTAACCTCAAGTGTTTACACAACCAGCCTTTGTCCAAGAATCCAAAAAAGATGCGCGTACACTTGGTTTGCATCATATTTAAGTCATTTGTGTCCAAGGAATAAAAATCTTTTGAAGCAGCTGCTGCAAAACACAAAGCTTGTAAAGATTTATTAGGGAAATAATTCAAAACCAGTTCTACTTACAAGATTTAGTAACAGAGAAAAATTACAGGGAAGTTAAAAAACGTAATTTTTTACACCTATTTTTTTTGTTTGTTTAATGGTTGTTTTTTTTTTTATAAAAATACAACTCACTATCTACCAAAAACCATATATGTCCAAATTTCAAACTTTGTAAAAAAAATATGAAGATTCAACAAAATTTTAAAACAACACCAAACTTTTTAATAAGAACTTTTAGAAAAAATCTAGGTGTACAGTTTTATAGCCCATTAAATTCTAGCTTAAGAAATTGCAAGTTTGAAGTGGCTAAAAATTCGCGTTGATTGTTGATAATTTTTTTTGCGGATGGTGTTATTATTTGCTTCTATACAAAAAATAATTATCAAACATACTTTGAATGGAAGAAAATGCGTGACACCGCCAGGAAAAAAATTATCAAAAATTAAGGCGATTTCTTAGCCACTTGAGACTTGCACTTTCTTGAGCTAGAATTCAGTTCAGTTCAAAGTTCTTATTTAAAGTTTGGTGTTGTTTTAAATTTTTGTTGAATTTTTCTATTTTTTCACAAGGTTTGAAATTTGGACTTATATGGTTTTTGTTAGATAAAGAGTTGTATTTTTATAAAAAAAAATAAACATTAAACAAACAATAGAAAAATAGCCGAAACTGGTCATAATGTCGTGTCCCTATTATTTTTCACATGACTTTATGTGGGCGTGTTCAACCCCGCCCTCTTTTACATATTACAGTTTATACTCTTAATAGACCTTAGGGTGNGACTTTATGTGGGCGTGTCCAACCCCGCCCTCTTTTACATATTACAGTTTATACTCTTAATAGACCTTAGGGTGAAAATTTTATCCCGATATGTTCGCCGACGCTCAAGAAAATCTATTTTCGGACGCCCACGATTTGAATTGGTGGAAACTGTTGGTTGACATTTTAATGAAATGATTTCTTTCTTTTCGAGCCAATTGGAATGATTTTTCAAAACTGCTGATTTTTGGCGTTTGGATCTTGTCAATACAATGCAAATTTTTTACATTTTAATTAATACATTGTAATTAATACATTTTTGCAACTCATACCGATCTGGCTCAAAACCCTCATATTCAATATCTTTCGCTATTGTACCCAGCACTTTTTGAACTTTCTGGGAATGCGTACCGGAATTTTCACGCCAAATCTCAAAACCACGCAATCGAAAACAATCGCAGCGGTATCTTTTGCTTATAAACATTTTGAAATAGAAAATTAGATAAATCAGAAAATAAACATGAAAAAACAAGCTGTAGAAAATAAAGCGCTTGGATTACGTTATGGAATACTACGCGAGCCTCTCCAGGTCGATGTATCTACACTGAACACTTTTATAATCTTAAAATATTAACAAACAATATGTAAATAAAAATATTGAGGGCCGATAGGCGAAACACGCTTAAAACATTACCTAAATACTTGAAAGACGAACCAAGAAACACACAAAATCCTACTTTTCTAAAACAACGATTTGCATAAAATCAGGGTTTGAAAATGCTGTAATTTTTTTTCTTTAATTTGATTTGTTGTGCTTTGACTTCGACATGTGTGATATTGAAAGCAAAGCAACAGCAATCAAGAAAAAGGGGAATGCTTTGGCTGCCGTTTTGCTATGAAGTTATAAAAGCAACCACACAGTTCTAAAGCAATTTGTGAAAGCACAACGACAGCACGGCAGCAGCAAAGCAGCTGCAATTTGACTATCAACTTGCTGTGAAGCATAAAATTTACAGAAATAGAGGGTATTCTTAGTATACATGCACAAATGCACTAGTGGCTTACACTGATAAACTTTGAATTGGTGGCAGCGCCGACACATGTTCATTATATAAATATTTTTTAAATTAATCCAATTAAAATTCCAATTCAATTAAATAATAAATAAAAAATTATAATTAAANTATTTTTTAAATTAATCCAATTAAAATTCCAATTCAATTAAATAATAAATAAAAAATTATAAATAAATTAAAAAATAATACGCGAATAAAATTAATGAATTTCATCCACTAACTGTATTTACTTAGGTTTTCTGCTAATTTTCGGCATTTTTAATTGTATTTTAGCCAAGAGTGATAGAGACAAGATGGTGGGATGTTATGAAAAATACTACGAAACAAAAATTGCTTCACAAAATCCTGGTTGATCTGTCAAACAATAACTTTTCGCACCTATTTACACCTTTTCGCAAAGGGGGCGTTCCCATAAAAGCCTCGTAAACTTACGAGGTTTACACGGTTTAAGACTCTACGAGTTTAAGGGAATTCCATAATTAATTTATTGGACATTTTGTGACTGTTTTGTGCACATTTTAGCAGTTTTAGTAAATTTTTAAGGTAATTAATTTTGTTATAAGCATAAAAATGTCCAGTAACTAGGCAACCCAATCCCGCATAAAAATCGCAATCCCGCAAAGCTTGCGTGATCGAGGTCATCGGATACGCTGTATTTGCGGGTCTGAAAAAAAATCTTAATATTTTGATATTGATATGTAAATAAGACGATTTGATTTAGGAAATCTACGTGTATACTTTTAATACGGTTGACTTTTTGATAATTATTCCGAAGGAATGATAAAGTCCTTAAAGTTTCATCTCCTAAATTCGACCTTATTTTATTGCACAATCAGAAACTATTGATTTTGGTGATTATGTATAGTGTAGTAGGTATATAGAAATTGCGCAAACGTCAAGCTGTTAGGTTGTACTTCATTGTGCTCTGATTTTTGCTTTCTATTTGCTAAGTTTATTTTGCCAATTCTGAGTTGAAGTAGTGATAAAAAGTGCTTATGAACATCTTAGTGTGAAATAATTGAAGCTAAGTGAAAGTTATTGTGTTTTATATTAAACTAAATTTAATTAAATTTCACTAGCATACTTTCTAATCTTGCCGAGTCATTTGTTGCTATCATTGTTGTTGTATCCTTTGTAGTTAACTAAATTAGTTTTGGTTTTGCACATTTGTTCTACTCTTTTTGTTTACTTCTAATGTGTAATTCTGTCACAGCTGTTTGCGTTGCGTTTATTAAGTGTCATAATTACACTGATACTCAAACTGTTCGCTACATTTATGTGAAGCTATTTACATCAGCTCCTTAATTGTTATAATTTATTTTGTTTGTCTTTTTATTAACGAGTGTTATTACATAAATCTTTCAATACGAAGTGCGATCTTGATACTTAAAAATTTTAAATTAAAAATTAAAAGCGATTCTGAACGCTACTTATCGTGCTGGCCGTGTGATGGTATTTACCATCTGAAATGTGCTGGTTTGACAGGAAGAATTCTGGACGCTATTAATGATGGCAAGGGCCTTCGCTGGTCTTGCATAAAGTGCAGGTCAACCGAAGTTGATCTTTTCAAACTATTTAGGCAAACCAGAAATGGTTTTATAGAAATAGGAATAGAATTGTCGGTACTGACAGAAAAATTTAAGCATTATGAAAATGTGTTTAAATCATTCAAATGCTAAGATACCTTGCAATCTGTTAAGGACATCCGTGTCTCTAAACGTAAGCGTCTTCATAGTCCATCTAAGGAAATTATTGCCGTTGCACGTCAGAATAATCTTCCGACTGACTTAATTAATCTATCTTCTCGTAAAAAACTGACTTAATTAATCTATCTTCTCCATGTCCTCCAGCATCAGAATCCTCAGCCTCAAAAGAGCGTGTAACGAAATCTACTTCGGATAATAACGAGCCTGAAGTATCTTCCCCTTCCCCCATTGAAGTGGAGACATCATCTTCAAAGCATCCACCGCCTTCTCTATCCTCAACTACTAACGCAGTAACTCAAGCCCTTCCGCCGGTATTCCGGTCTGATACAAGGAAACTAGGTGTGGTCCCGCCAAAGAAGTCAATCTTTGTCTCTAGATTTTCGAGAGACACTACCGAAGACGATATAAAGCTTTATATCTCATCAAAAATTGTACTTATTTATAGTAAAATTGTTTGATTTTTCATATTTTGAAGGAAACGGTGGATTCTATTGCATTTGTAATTATAGCAGCGGAGTAAGAGCGCGCTATGGAAATGATTTCACAAAGATACGCGGAGCTGTCGGGCATAGTAACCATGGGCGCGTCAATGTCAGCTTCTGGTTGAATTGTTGAACCACAAGCCAGAACTACTCCTATGCTTGAAGAGCTGGTTCTCAATCCAGTTAATGCAATAACAGCTTCTTCCAAGCCATTGAAGATATGCACTTTGTTAGGTTACTAAGTAGAATTCTCCTTTCTGTGTTGCCGGAGAAGAAGGGCTTCCGCATGTCAAAGGTATACAACACTTCTTGTGCACATCACTCCGGCTACGCCATCCACAGTATTTTCGCGCAGAACCCACGTCAAAATTTGCAAAAAAGTGCATAGTGCAAACCGAATTTATTAATATGATAGTACTCGGAAATTTGAAACATTTATTTTAAATAAACTTTTAATCCTTTGATTACACGTGATGTTAAAGTTTTTGGATTCGGATTATGCGTTTGGACACAACAACCGAAAATCATTGTACAAATAACTAGACCGGACCCAAGTTTCTCGATAAGGGGCAACAAAGATTCTGTTTTACTCGTTTATATAAAGCAGTGGATAAAAATATACTTATATGCGAAGGGCCAATTTATCTGTTTAAATGAACACCACTAATATTTCCTGCAAACACACATCGATTTACGTATTTTATCTCGCCTCCGACACAGAAATGTTTTCGTACAAAATTACGCAAAAAAGCGTACTCGTTCGTTTTTAGGCATGCCATTGTTACCAATTTCGAAAGTTCGAAAATACGATTCGGATTGCAGCATACTATTTCTACGATTCGTAGCGAAATCCGAATACGAAAGAGATGCAGAATAGGGGTGTTAGATAATTTTAATGCGCTGCTTAGTAGTTCTTTTTGGCCCCCCGGAGCTTTCGTTCGTGAATTCGAATTTAGGCTAAAAAAAATGAAATAACTTATAATATTCCCCGTCATAACACTGAATCAAAAAACTAATTATTAAATCTGCTTTAAGTATCTATTACCAAAATGTAAGAGGCTTAAATACTAAATAAACGAACTTATACCTTAAAGGCCTTGAATGTAATAATAATATTCTTTCTTTTACTGAAACTTGGCTGAAACCTCACATTTTCAATTCAGAGATTCTTCCAAATAATTATCATATCTATAGACAAGATAGGAGGACAGAATCGGCGGTGGCGTTCTCTTCGCTGTAGACTCTTCAATACCATCTAAAGAAGTTAGTCTTCCACACATTGATTCAGTATAANCAGGCTGGAAAAGGGTCTATTTACTTAGCTCTATGCCATATCCCTCCCCGATCTGACACATTGGTGTACTCACGACTCCTCTCTTTACTGAAATCATTACCATTACTGATTTTAATTACCAAGCCATATCATGGAGCATCATTGACAATGATATCATACCTTTCGCGTCTAGT